>NW_027797742.1:0-284 GCF_054177405.1 Leptonychotes weddellii | reverse complement strand
GTCCCGCATCGGGCTCCCTGCTCGGCGGGGAGTCTGCTTCGCCCTCTGACCCTCCCCCGTCTCATGTGCTCTCTCTCTCTCTCTCAAATAAATAAAATCTTTAAAAAAAATAATTTCTTACATCATTGTGATGACCTTATTCTGTGGAATGATATATGCTTATTAAAATTTTATCATTGTAGTTAGTAGAAGTCATCATAAAGCAAAATTACATATGACTCACCAAGTTGGGGAAAAAAGCTTGGAATAATCATCAAAAGTGAGTCACCTTCCCTTTATGCCTC
>NW_027797741.1:0-284 GCF_054177405.1 Leptonychotes weddellii | reverse complement strand
TGAGGGGGTGTTATTCAACCTAGTGTAAGACCTATTGCTACTTAGACCCCAGTCTAACTTCTTATTTTGTAGATGAGAAATCTGAGGCCTAGAGAGGGGAGGAGACTTATTGTTACACATGGCTATTACTACACAGCTTATTACTCCAAAATGAGAATCCAGAATTCCAGACTCCCAGTCTAGTATTTTGTGTAGTTGAGTGAAGCTTTAAAATTAGCATCTCTCCTTTTCTCTGTGACACACTGAAATAATCCAGTTTCATGGCTTGGTTCTGTAGATCTGTA
>NW_027797740.1:0-284 GCF_054177405.1 Leptonychotes weddellii | reverse complement strand
GTCCACGCCTCCAGAAAAAACCTTACATTTAGTACAATAAAAACTCATCATATACAGTCTATATTTACATTTCCTTTACAGCTTATGCATAATCATAAAAATCTAATGCGTAATCAGGCATTGCTCACTGCATTTAGTTTTCACATCTCCTTAGTGTCCTTTACTTTGTCAAAGTTCCCTCAGTTTCTTGGAGGGGGGGTGTGGAGAGCTTTTCTGACATTGACATTTTTTTTTTTTTAAGATTTTATTTATTCAGGGCGCCTGGGTGGCTCAGTTGGTTAAGC
>NW_027797739.1:0-284 GCF_054177405.1 Leptonychotes weddellii | reverse complement strand
TCTTTGAAAGTGTTTGACTGCTTGTGTTATTACTTTCATGTATACAAACAGTTAAAGCACTTTCAAAGGTAAGTAAATTTACCCAATTGGTCTCACAGTAAGTAAATACTTTTATTCTTATAATAAAATGCTGTAGAGTCTTGGGCAAGGAACTTATCCTCAATGACACTTTTTCTTTAAACAAAAACTTTTTTTTTTTATTCTTATGTTAATCCCCATACATTACATCATTAGTTCTAGATGAAGTGTTCCATGATTCATTGTTTGTGCATAACACCCAGTGC
>NW_027797738.1:0-284 GCF_054177405.1 Leptonychotes weddellii | reverse complement strand
TTTCTCCTCTCTGTTAGGTTCCTCTGATTCTTGCACCATTTCCTCTGGCTGTTCCTCTGGCTTGGCCTTGGCCAAAAGGCAGAGTGGCCAGATGCGGTGGGACCCCAGGAGCTGACCAGCCAGCAGAGCTAATCCAGTGCCTGCGTCTCTTTCACAGGACTCTGATACCACCATCCCAATGGATGACTCGCTGCAGTTCAACTCCTCCCTCCAGAAAATTCACCACAACATGGATGACCTCATTGGAGGAGGGCACAGTATTCTGGAGGGACTGAGGGCCCAGA
>NW_027797737.1:0-284 GCF_054177405.1 Leptonychotes weddellii | reverse complement strand
AAGAAACTCAACAATTTACAAGTGAATAATGAAGTTTATAAGCATATAAGTATGTAAGCATCTTATCAATGTAGGTAACCACTACAAAATAGCTCAATAATTCTATTTAGCTTTGGCTTCGAGTATCTAAGTCTTTGGGAACACCATGGAAGGAAAATATAGGAATCAACTCCATGATTTTTTATTTATTTATTTATTTTTATTTATTTATTTTTTTTATTCTTATGTTAATCCCCATACATTACATCATTAGTTTTAGATGTAGTGTTCCATGATTCATTGTT
>NW_027797736.1:0-284 GCF_054177405.1 Leptonychotes weddellii | reverse complement strand
TGTTTGCAGGGGAAAGCTGAAATGGACCTTCCTGAAAAGCATCGAAATCAACACTTGGTGAATATAAGTCTGGCTTTCAAACTGAAGCACCCTGACTTAGAAATATGACTTCAGGGGCGCCTGGGTGGCTCAGTCGTTAAGCGTCTGCCTTCGGCTCAGGTCATGATCCCAGGGTCCTGGGATCAAGCCCCACATCGGGCTCTCTGCTTGGCGGGAGGCCTGCTTCTCCCTCTCCCACTCCCCCTGCTTGTGTTCCCTCTCTCGCTGTGTCTCTCTGTCAAATA
>NW_027797735.1:0-284 GCF_054177405.1 Leptonychotes weddellii | reverse complement strand
GACCCTCGTGTGAAGTTGGCTGGAGCAGGAGATCACGAGTGGGGGACCACTGCCAACATGAAGGCCGTGTGTTGCCAAAGGGGCGTCTTAACTGCCACAAAGGAGCGAGAGGTCAGGGAGGCCAGGAGTGCTTCGCTGCGGGTGAATTTGGAAACATCCCCCCCCCATGGAGCTGCAGGGCCAGGGGTGTGTTGGGGGCTACGGCCGTGCTCCCACCATCCCTCCTCACGGACTAGGCCACGGCCCCCCGGGGGGAAGCAGGTGTGTTCTTCGATGCAAAGCAG
>NW_027797734.1:0-284 GCF_054177405.1 Leptonychotes weddellii | reverse complement strand
TCTGCAAAACTTTAATAAAGCAAAGGCCTCAGGTGCCACGGCCCAGCTGGAGTTCATGCCGGCACCTGGGGGTAAAGAGAGGGGCGCAGGGCCTGTCCTCTGAATGCCACATGGGGTGGCGATGCCAGGTGCCGTCTGGATCATGTGCCTCCCTTCCACCTGGAGGGCATCAAGGAGGGAGCTGGGCTCTGTTGCGGGGGATTACCTGATGAGTTTTTAAAAACCTCAATGTCCCAGGCCAATCGATCAGCATCCTTAGAAGGGGCACCCAGAGCTGAGAACCT
>NW_027797733.1:0-3105 GCF_054177405.1 Leptonychotes weddellii | reverse complement strand
TAGTGCCCGGTTCCCAACATGTCCAAGGTGGAACTCATCATCTCCTTCCTCAAACCTGCTCCTGATCTGTGTCCCCAAACCAATAAACGACACTACCATGTACCCCCACACTGGGCTCCTCCCTCACCTTACCCCACACAGCCACACATAACCAAGTAAGAATTGGTTCTTCCCTCTTTATCTTTCTCCAACCCATGCCTCCTCCCCGTGCTCATGGCCCTGTCCTCTGTCCCCTGGAGCCTATAGAAGCCATTTCCGTGTCTCCGGACCTCTAGTCTCATCTTCTCCAAAGATATGAACCATCTGTCTGAAACACAAATTTGGCCATTTTGTTCCCCTGCCTAAGACCCTTCTGGGGCTCCCCATCATCTTAGGACAGAATCCACACTCCCCACCCAGTCACATAAGGTCCAGCAGGTCTGACTCCTGTGATGGCTTCAGCCTCATCAATGCGCACGGCCCAGATCCTTCCACCCCAACAGTACCTGACCATGCTCCACTGCCTTGGCACTCGGATTCCTCTGCCCAGAATTCTCCCTCCCTACTATCCCTATCCTGCCTTGGAAAATCCTTACTTAGCCCTCTAGTGGCTCAGCCTGAACTTACAAGGTTGAAGCAGGTGCTATTTCTGGGCCCCTACACACACCTGTGCCCCCCACCCCCCCTCACCCCCTGCCTTTGCCTTCTCACACCAGCCCTGTCCATTCCGAGCTTCACTGACTTGGGCCACTCCGTCTCCCCTGTGGAGTGAGAGCCTCATGAGGGCAGGGCCCAGGGTCACTGCTGTGTCCTCAGCATCCCTCAGCACAGGCGGGGACAGAGTGGCGGAGTGACTGAGCACTGGGTGGATGACTGTCTTAAATGTGCTGAGTGGCTTAGGAGGCTGGGGGACACTGTGGGAGAGAATTTTCTGAGTGGATGTTTGCGTTGATCCAACAGGAGTTGACCCACCTCAGAATGCTCTCAGGACCTGCTCCCATGCAGGTTTTTTCTACCTGGTGTGACGCTTGAAAACTGAGGGATGCAATATCTTGAAAAATAAAAGAAATATTTGTGGGTTTTTTTTTTAAAGATTTTATTTATTTATTTGAGACAGACGAGAGAGAGAGAGAGAGCACATGAGAGGGGGGAGGGTCAGAGGGAGAAGCAGACTCCCTGCCGAGCAGGGAGCCCGATGCGGGACTCGATCCAGGGACTCCAGGATCATGACCTGAGCCGAAGGCAGTCGCCTAACCAACTGAGCAACCCAGGCGCCCCGAAATATTTGTGTTTTTAAGAAGGGATGTGGAGCTGGGCCAGGGTTGTGTTTGAATACAGACACAAGCAGATCTCAGCCCCATGTACACAGCATGGCCCACATGCCAGAATGCACACACAAAATGTCCATCCACACACCCATACGTAGTCACCAGTCGTACCTGCTGCATACGTACACGTGTGAATGCACAGTCAGACGACAGGGTGGACACACAGACACACATGTAGACGTCCTCCAACAGGCATACTCCAAAGCATGTACTCAGTTGCCCACAGACAGACACAGAGACTGGTGTGCAGTCGGGCACGCTGGCCTGCACACACACACCCTGTTATGTGCTCACACAGATGTACATGTCTGGACCCAAACAGCTATGGATACCCACTTATGCACACACACACACTCCATAGACAGGTGTGTTCATAAATACATATATCAACATGGACATGCTGATACATACATGCACTCAGATGTGCAAAGATCTCACACACGTGCCCAGAATGACACACATATACTACGTATAAGTAAGAAGATACACAACAGAGGCTTCTAGGAGAACCCACTGCACACACTGGCACGAACAGAAAGACCCAGAAGCACACAAGAGGGTTGAAGGACAGGCTGACTTGCAGGGAAGACAAAGAACAAGACAGACACAAGGGGAGACACAGATGATGGGCAAGGTGCTGTGTGGGGGCCATGCCTCCCCACCCCCAAACAACCCCTGACCCACCCTCCTCACACAATGCCTACTCCATCGTCAATGCCACCTCCAAGGTCAATGTTCCATTCGCAGCTCCTGGGGGAAGACTCAGCTGGGTCAAAGAAGGAAGGGCAGGCAGGTTCCTGCTAGGCTTTCTCTCCCTTCCTCCTTTACCAAAGAAAAAGTATTCGGAACTTTAGACCAGAGAATATAAAATCTGGAAGGGGGTTTAGAGAATCCCTTATTCACGCCTTCATCCTGCAGATTAATAGGAACAGCTAGTATTTGCTGGCACTTACTGCCAGGTACTTCAAACCAATAAATCAATGACTCCTCCCATAATAAACTAAGAGGTACATCCTGTCATTGGCCCCAGGAGGCTCAGAGAGGTGAGGTGACCTGTTTAAAGTCCCACAACAAAGAAGCAATAAGGTATTCCAATCCATGCCTTAACTGTGCTCTTAACTGCTGTACCCTTGTCCAGAAAGGGAAACTGAGTACCAGGGAGGGAAAGAGTTTCCTGGGCGCTCCCCTAACTCATCCTGGAAGCTGATACCCAGGCCCTTGCACGCTGACCTGCCATACTCCTGCCCCTGAGGGAGAAGTCATATGATGACAGATGCTAGCCTCACTCCATGTTGCCAGGTTACCAACAAGGCCAAGCGCACTTGACCTCTCTGTGCTAAGTACTTCTGTCGGCCATATGCCCTACTCCTCCCCAGCTCATGGCAGCCTGTCTGAACACTCAGTGCCCTGGCTGGTGCCAACTTCACTGACAAACAAACTCTTGAAATTCTACCTCCCTCCTTGCCAAGGAACAGCAAGGGGAAGGCGGGGGTGGGGGGGCACCGCAGGCTTGTAGCCAGCCCAGGTGCAGGCTGGTGTTTGGGATTAGGGGGACTGATACCTGCCAAACCTGTGCTAATCCTTCCCTCCTCTGCTCCCTTTAAAACCAACAAACAACTTTCCTCTCTGCTTTGTTCTCTGCTCTTGGTTCCCTCCCCACAGGATTCCAGCTTAGAGGTCTAGAACACTTTGAGCAACATGCCAGTCCTGAGAGCGCCAACCTCACCCACCTGCACTCGTCCAAAGTTGGAGCTGGCCTCTGAGTGGGCGGAGGGAGGTTTCTAACCTTCAGATGCTG
>NW_027797732.1:0-284 GCF_054177405.1 Leptonychotes weddellii | reverse complement strand
TTTTTGTAAGTAAGCTCTATGCTCAACGTGGGGCTTGAACTCGACCCTGAGATCAAGAGTCACATGTTCTACCGACGGAGCCAGCTAGGTAACCCTTTGGTCTGCTAATTTTAATTTGTAAATATTTCTCAAATTTCTTCCCATCTCAATTACCAATGCTTTGACTGAGGCTCCCATTTGTTTTCCCCTAGATTGTATCAAGAGGTTCTTATTGGCCCTCCTACGTCCAGTCTTTTTTTTTTTATTCTTATGTTAATCCCCATACATTACATCATTAGTTTTAG
>NW_027797731.1:0-284 GCF_054177405.1 Leptonychotes weddellii | reverse complement strand
GGGTGCGCGTGACCCCGCCCATCTGGTTTTCCACCCCAGGGGCTGCCCTAAAGTCCTTTCCCTGCTGATACCGGTCTGAGAGTCTGTTCCCCATCCCCAGTGCAGGAGGCTGTCGCTCACCGGCGGTGTAGGATCCTCATGGCCAGGCTCCCTCCCGCTGCCATTTATCCTCCGATATCTGCCCGCAGGATCACGGCTCTCCACTTCGTACCTCAAAACCAACCGCCTGCAATATTCTGTTTGTAGAGAGAGATCCAGATCTTCTTACATCTCAGGCTGGTTTC
>NW_027797730.1:0-284 GCF_054177405.1 Leptonychotes weddellii | reverse complement strand
GAGGCCCAGGGAAGCTGGTCACTACGCGCCTCCAGAGGAAGGTGGAGCCCACGCCTGGCATCGCTCTGCGGATACCGGTCCCACACGGTGCTTACCTCCCACCCAGCTCTTTGTTCCCGTGCCTTCTTGTCGGGGGCAGGGAAGTGCTCGGGTCACCTCGTGAATGGTGGAAAAGGGAGTTAGGGAGAAAGAATCTTACATCGTCAACTATCTGCTCTGTGTACCAGACCATTCCAGGATTGAGTGTTATTTCTCACAACTCTGTGGGCTGACCACAGACTTCT
>NW_027797729.1:0-284 GCF_054177405.1 Leptonychotes weddellii | reverse complement strand
TTCCCCTAATTTTTGTCATAGCAGTAGGAGAGTCAGTTTTCATTTACAAGACTGACGACCGTTTAATTAAAAAAACAAAAAAACGAAACTGATTACTATGTCTACAGAAAAGATGGACAAGTAGTTTAGGCTAAATTGTTCAAAATTAATGTCTTGCTATTATTCTATTTTAAATAATATTCTTCCATTTCCCACACATTTTTCTCTTTCCTAACATATTTTCCTTATTTTTTTTTTTTAACCCAAGTAGGCTGTGATCTATGAAGAGTCTGTTGAAATGATAT
>NW_027797728.1:0-284 GCF_054177405.1 Leptonychotes weddellii | reverse complement strand
TTCTCTTCCTTCTTGAAGGTCATGTTGACTCCCTTGGCCTCACCTTTTTTTAGGGTGTACAGCCCACCTGCACCCAGATTCCACTCTCACCACAACTTCAAAACTGCATCTTCCCAGGGCAACAGTCTCTCCTGGTTGCCAAATCCAGTGAGGCTCCTTGTCCTCATTCCACAGAATAAGTCCCAGATTTTTTTTTTTTTATTCTTATGTTAATCCCCATACATTACATCACTAGTTCTAGATGAAGTGTTCCATGATTCATTGTTTGTGCATAACACCCAGTG
>NW_027797727.1:0-284 GCF_054177405.1 Leptonychotes weddellii | reverse complement strand
TAAAATGATTACAGGCATGAAAGATGTTGCAAACAGACCTAAGCCCACTTGGCGATTCAGCAAATGTCAGGTTCTTTTCATAAACACTGAGAGCCTCCAACAGTTAGCAGGACAGGCTTATGTGTTCCTCCTGCACCCCTTTCATACCAGCAGGCATATTACAAGGAAACCAGACTTTACTACCCAATCCCACCAAACCAGCAACTGTTTACTGATGAGAATCACAGACATAAAAAGAACCGCAAATTGTGCAGAAGCTCTAGAGCAAACAGACCCACTGCCTG
>NW_027797726.1:0-284 GCF_054177405.1 Leptonychotes weddellii | reverse complement strand
TTCCTTTTTTTTAAATTTAATTTTATTTAAATTCAATTAATTAACATAAAGTGTATTATTAGTTTCAGAAGTAGAGTTCAGTGATTCATCAGTTGCATATAACACCCAGTGCTCATTACATCACGTGCCCTCCTTAATGCCCATCACCCAGTTACCCCATCTCCCCACCCCCGTCCCCTCCAGCAACCCTCGGTTTCCTATGATTAAGAGTCTCTTATGGTTTTTCCCCCTCTCTGATTTCATCTTATTTTTCCCTCCCTTCCCCTATGATCTTCTGTTTTGTT
>NW_027797725.1:0-284 GCF_054177405.1 Leptonychotes weddellii | reverse complement strand
AACCCTCTCATCAGTTTTCTAGGGACAAATTATTATATCCATTTACAAGTGAGGAAATAATAGAGACCTGAAGAAACCTACCCAGTTAATAAATGTTGAAATCAAAAAGGGAGCTCTGCTCCTAGTTGTCCAGAGTATATGGGTTCTTTTCATGCAGCTGTTAAATGTACTGCCATATCCCACCTTTCTTCCTAGAGATGGGGAGGCACATCTCATTGCCCAAGTTTGACAGAACCTGCAGTGGTTTTATATATTGAAACTTCCTTACGATTTAAGTCAATTTT
>NW_027797724.1:0-284 GCF_054177405.1 Leptonychotes weddellii | reverse complement strand
TTTCTGTTCTGGGAGCTGTAATCTCACCTTCAGCCACCCTGAGACCAAGAGCATAGCTGTAAAAACGGATATAGAGATGATGACGTTTCATGTGGTCAGCAGATGCAGGCAAACTGTAGTTGTCCCATGTGGGAGGCTTAACCTTTTCTCCCTGAAAAAAAATGAGCACCCAAACTATTGGTTCTAATAAAAAAAAAAATCCAGGGCGCCTGGGTGGCTCAGTCGTTAAGCATCTGCCTTTGGCTCAGGTCATGATCCAAGGGTCCTGGGATCAAGTCCCACAT
>NW_027797723.1:0-284 GCF_054177405.1 Leptonychotes weddellii | reverse complement strand
TTGAATATAGCACGACCATGTTGGATTTTTCCTAGTAATGCAAGTTGGTTTGATATTAGGAAATTAATAATGTAATTTGCCACACTGAAAGATCAAAAGACAACAATCTTATGATGTATCTCAATAGGAGCAAAATTCATAATAAACAATTCTCAGAAGATTTAAAATCAAAAGAAACTTTATTAATCTAAGATTATTTTAAAAAAAACTACTGTATCGTGTAAAACAATGAAAACATTCCTCTTAAGACAAGAAATAAGACAAATGCTTGTCATCAAAACTAG
>NW_027797722.1:0-3105 GCF_054177405.1 Leptonychotes weddellii | reverse complement strand
CTATGACCCAGCAACTGCACTACTGGGTATTTACCCCAAAGATACAAATGTAGGGATCCTAAGGGGCACATGCACCCCAATGTTTATAGCAGCAATGTCCACTATAGCCAAACTATTAAGAGCCAAGATGTCCATCGACAGATGAATGGATAAAGAAGATGTGGTATATATATACAATGAAATATTATGCCGCCATCAAAGGAATGAAATCTTGACATTTGCCATGACGTGGATGGAACTGGAGGGTATTATGCTGAGCGAAATAAATCAATCAGAGAAAGACATGTATCATATGACCTCACTGATATGAGGAATTCTTCATCTCAGGAAACAAACTGAGGGTTGCTGGAGTGGTGGGGTGGGAGGGATGGGGTGGCTGGGTGACACTGGGGAGGGTATATGCTATGGTGAGTGCTGTGAATTGTGTAAGACTGTTGAATCACAGACCTGTACCTCAGAAACAATACATTATATGTTAAAAAAAAAAAAAAAAAGAAGAAGAAGAAGAAGATAGTAGGAAGGGAGAAATGAAGGGGGGGAAATTGGAGGTGGAGACGAACCATGAGAGACTATGGACTCTGAGAAACAAACTGAGGGTTCTAGAGGGGAGGGGGGTGAGGGGATGGATTAGCTTGGTGATGGGTATTAAAGAGGGCACGTATTGAATGGAGCACTGGGTGTTACGAGCAAACAGTGAATCATGGAACACTACATCAAAAATTAATGATGTATGGTGATTAGCATAATAAAAAAAACAGTTGCTATGAGATCTACTTCTTAAAAAATATTTAAGTGTACTATATGCTATTGTTGACCACAGGTACAATATTTTAGAGCAGATCTCTAGAGTTTTTTTATTCTTTATAAAATTTTTTTTGGCAAAACTTGTTTTTTTTATTTTTTTAAAGATTTTATTTATTTATTTTGACAGAGAGAGAGAGACAGCGAGAGAGAACACAAGCAGGGGGAGTGGGAGAGGGAGAAGCAGGCTCTCCTCTGAGCAGGGCGCCCGACGCGGGGCTCGACCGCAGGACCCTGGGATCATGACCTGAGCCAAAGGCAGATGCTTAACAACTGAGCCACCCAGGCGCCCCGGTTTATTTTTAAGAGTCCATTTAGCCTCTTTGGAGTAAATATGCTTGGCCACCTGCTTTACATTAGAATATGGTTCAAGATGTGCAGAAATGTGTGCATATGTCTATGTGTGCATGTGCATGCATGAGTGTAATTAAACTTATTGAATCTACATAATTCAAACAGAGTAGGCAAGTTGAACTATAAATATTAAAAAAAAAAGCACTTTTCATGTTGAGCTTAGTTTAATGTTAAAAAATCTTAGGCATAATTATTGCATGAAGTTTATTTATTTATTTTTTTTAATGAAACATATATTTGTCTTTTGTTAATTCCACTGCATCAGTGAGCTACTTTGAGACATGTCAAAATTTATTAGAATAAAATAAAAGCTAATAAGAGGTTGTTTTCTCTAACATAATATTCCTAAGCATATACCAATACTTCCTTTTATTGTATGTTTTTAGCAATAACGCTTTTCATCACGTTATCCATAATAAATGGTGTTAGTATTGGGGGCTACAGCGATACTTTTACCTGCATAAGAACTTACAGTGAAATAAGATTTCTCTCTTAAGATGTATAGCTATGCTGAAATAGTGAAAAGTCTCCATAAAGTGACAAAAAGTATTTCTAGGCTTTTAGGAATATATTATGATTGACTTACTAAAAGCTGTGTTACCTAGAAGGGAGTTTGTTTAGCCCAAGAAGCATAGCACGGGGGTAAATTGAAATTCTTCTAGGGAAAGGATGTTTAGTTCCAAGAATTCTGCCTGGCAGGCTTATTCTTTAGTATAATACAACTTAACATCAAAATCAAACAACTGATTCCTTCTTTAATTCACATTCCCACTAAGCCATTTTGATCATAATTTGGCTTCCTCTGTGCCATCCACATGGAGACAAGGTTGGATAATTTATCTGCTTCTCTAGTATAGTTAACATTCTTACTGCATGTGGATAAATCAGAATTCTGAATTTATACATCAATCTCATGAGCTCATTTTTTTGTGAATCTGTCTCCTTATGAGTGATGAATCTGCTCTGGAAGTGCTAAAAGGAGTTTATCATTCTGCTGGCTGATGTTTAGACACTTGAACTTCTGAAAAATCACTATCAACTGTGACATTCCCCCAATAATGATGATAAAGTTAGCAGACATGTAGGTCTGTCATGTGAGACACTTTCCTAAGTTCTTTACATATACAAACATATTCTATGGCCATAAAAAATCTTTGAGTTAAATATTTTTGTTATATTACTTTTTTTATGTGAAGAAACTGAGTCAGAAAAGTAAACAATAGAGGAAGGCATCAAACTCGGATGTCCGGTTCCAGAAACTGTGCCAGAGGACTTCTAGAGTACTTATTAATACGAACATTAACATTCTAGAAGCCTTGTTAATATCAACATTGGTATCACTGCTTAACCTATCTTTCTGCCTGGAGGGGTTTTAAAAAATTCCATGAAGTTCAATACAGTTTTTTGTTTTGTTTTGTTTAAATTTTTATTTATTTATTTAAGAGAGAGAGAGAGCATGCGTACCCACCAGCAGCAGGGAGGGGCAGAAGGAGAGGAGAGAGAGAATCTCAAGCTGACTCTGTGCTGAGCACAGAGCCTGATATGGGGCTCAATGGCAGGTCCCTGAGATCATGACCTGAACAAAAATCAAGAGATGGACACTTAACCAATTGAGCCATGCAGGCGCCCCTTGATACAGTTTTATAACGAGGTAAATAGAAATTAAAATCTTATTTTTGTATTACTTAGTAATGTATCTTGGTTTTAAAGATCCTATAATATGCTACTTCCAATCAAATATTGGAAGTATTCCAAAATAGAAATACATTTAAAAGTATTTTGGGAATGATTGACCTATAACATTTTAAAGGCAATGACATATCAGATAAAGGGCTAGTATCCAAAATCTATAAAGAACTCATCAAACTCAACACCCAAAGAACAAAGAATCCAATCAAGAAATGGGCAGAAGACATGAACAGATATTTTTCCAAAGAAGACATCCAAATG
>NW_027797721.1:0-284 GCF_054177405.1 Leptonychotes weddellii | reverse complement strand
GCGAATGTTCATAGTAACATTATTCATAATAGCCAAAAAATAAAATGTATGTCCTTACCATGGAATATAACTCAGCGATAAAAAGGAATGAAGTCCCGATAGCATGTTATATGGATGAACCAGGAAGATGTGAGAGAAGCCGACCAGGCATGATTTCACCTCCATGAAATAGCCAAAGTAGACAAATAAAGTAGATTACTAGTTGCTGGGCGCTGGGAGTTGGCTGTCGAGCGGCAGGGACTGTTAATGGGTTTTGTTTTTTTTTTAAGGTTTTATTTAAGTAG
>NW_027797720.1:0-284 GCF_054177405.1 Leptonychotes weddellii | reverse complement strand
TCATCTAAAACTAATGATGTAATGTATGGGGATTAACATAAGAATAAAAATAAATAAATAAATAAATAGGGAAAAAAAACCCAAAAAACAAACAAACAAAAAAATGGTATCACTAGACCATCTCTCTTGCAAATGTCTGCTCTGATATAAAAACGAGCCTTTACTAATTTTTTTATTCCACGTATCATATCTAGTTCATAATCTCTCCCTTGTGCTAGATGAGATTTAATTTGGAATTTGTTACTTCTTACAGTTTTGTTTTCAATAGCAAATGTCAGTGATGA
>NW_027797719.1:0-284 GCF_054177405.1 Leptonychotes weddellii | reverse complement strand
GTCTGCTTCTCCCTCTGACCCTCCCCCGTCTCATGCTCTCTCTCTCTATCTCATTCTCTCTCTCAAATAAATAAATAAAATCTTTAAAAAAAAAAGAAAAACCATACTGACATTTGGACTGATGGTACAAAAGCAGCAGTGGATAAAACTACTGGCAGCTTCACACAAATCAAGTCAGGAGCATCAAACTGCTGGTGATTACTGTCACATACTTGCAATAAAACAAAAATGCCAGTTTCACTTAATAATTTCATTGATAAAATAATACAATTGTTAATTTTATT
>NW_027797718.1:0-284 GCF_054177405.1 Leptonychotes weddellii | reverse complement strand
GTTAATGTAAGTCTATATTCATCTCTTCTACCCTGTACTCACTTAATGCTTTTTTGTTCATAGATTCATTCATCCAATCCTGCAGATACTCATTCAGGGCCTACTATGTGTCTGCACTCTTTACAGCATGGAATACAAAAAAATTCATGCCTTCTACTCTCAAGAATATAAAGTTGGAGAGAAAGTTTGTTAAACAGGCAATTAGAAATTTTCAGTGTTCCTTCTGGAACCACAATTTTGGTAAACAAACTCCTCTGCATCATGAAACACTTTGTGGAACTGAT
>NW_027797717.1:0-284 GCF_054177405.1 Leptonychotes weddellii | reverse complement strand
GGGGCGCCTGGGTGGCTCAGTTGGTTAGGCGACTGCCTTCGGCTCAGGTCATGATCCTGGAGTCCCGGGATCGAGTCCCGCATCAGGCTCCCTGCTCGGCAGGGAGTCTGCTTCTCCCTCTGACCCTCCTCCCTCTCATGCTCTCTGTCTCTCATTCTCTCTGTCTCAAATAAATAAATAAAATCTTAAAAAAAAAAAAAAAAAAAGAAGAACAGAATCGTCTGATGTATTTCAAAATGGTTCCTTTTCCCCTCCCCCTGCTGAAGTATCAGGGAATTGTTCTC
>NW_027797716.1:0-284 GCF_054177405.1 Leptonychotes weddellii | reverse complement strand
GTATTCTTTAAGACATTTAGTGATGGATTCCATTTCTTTTGTAGTCTCTCCATGCTGAGATTAGCTATTAAGATTGGTTAACTTGGGTGCCTGGGTGGCTCAGTTGGTTAAGCGACTGCCTTCAGCTCAGGTCATGATCCTGGAGTCCCGGGATCGAGTCCCGCATCGGGCTCCCTGCTCGGCAGGGAGTCTGCTTCTCCCTCTGACCCTCCTCCCTCTCATGCTCTCTGTCTCTCATTCTCTCTCTCTCAAATAAATAAATAAAATCTATTAAAAAAAAAGAT
>NW_027797715.1:0-284 GCF_054177405.1 Leptonychotes weddellii | reverse complement strand
TCCTCCCATATTATTCTTCTTTTTCAAAATTGTCTTAGTTATTCTAGTTCCTTTGTTCCCATATAAATTTTAGAATAAGCTTCTCTATATCTACAAAAAAGTTTTGTAGGAACTTAGGCAAGAATCACATTCAACTTATAGATTAAATCATGAGGGACTGACATCTTTACTATGTCAAATCTTTCAATCCATGAACTCTGTATGTCTCTCATTTATCTTCTTTGATTTCTTTCATTATTTTGTAATTTTTAGCATACAAGTCTTCTACATGTTTTGTTCAATTT
>NW_027797714.1:0-284 GCF_054177405.1 Leptonychotes weddellii | reverse complement strand
TGTTGAGCACTGGGTGTTATATGTAAGTGATGAATCAGTAAATTCTACTCCTGAAACCAATATTTACAATTTAAATAAAAATTTGAAAAAAAAAAAAGAATGCCTTTTGTCCTCAGATGGATAAGAAAAATCTACAAAAACCTGTAGCTAACATCATACTTAAACTCCAAACTTTCCCGCTAAGATTAAGAAAAAAAAAATGGGTGTCCCCCCCACACTCCTTTCAACATCATACTCGAAGTTCTAGCTAATGCAATAAAACAAGAAAAGGAAATGACCAGTTC
>NW_027797713.1:0-284 GCF_054177405.1 Leptonychotes weddellii | reverse complement strand
CTTCAGCAACCCTGTCTGTTCCCTAGAGTTAAGAGTCTCCTTTACTTCATTCAGCTGTGCCTTTAGGGTCCCTACAAGCCACCTGGGATCCTGTGAAAATGCAGCTTCTGACTGAGTTGGTCTGGGGTGGGGCCTGGGAGTCTGCATTTCCAACAGGCTGCTTGACCACAAACCTCACCTGGAGCGGGAGAGTTTGAACCGAGACCTTTGGTGGTTTGGATCTCTGGCTGTTCTTATGCCTTTACTTTAATATGGTGTCTGAGAGGGAACTAAAAGAAATCCTT
>NW_027797712.1:0-284 GCF_054177405.1 Leptonychotes weddellii | reverse complement strand
AGCAGCAAAATAATGACTTCTTGCCTTCCTTTCTTCCTTCCTTCCTTCCTTTCTTCTCTCTTTCTTCCTTCCTTCCTTTCTTTCCTCTTTCTTTCTTCTTTCCTTCCTTCCTTCCTTTTCTTTCTTTCTTTCTTCCTTCCTTCCTTTTCTTTCTTTCTTCCTTCATTCCTTTCTTTCCTTCCTTCCTTTCTTCCTTCCTTCCTTCCTGTCTTCTTTCTTTCTTTCTTCCTTCCTTTCTTTCCTCTTTCTTCTTTCCTTTCTTTCTTCCTTCCTTTTCTTTCTTT
>NW_027797711.1:0-3105 GCF_054177405.1 Leptonychotes weddellii | reverse complement strand
AAATAAATAAATAAAAAAGAATGCGTCTGTGTATCCAGGCAAAACCCAGAGAATGGTGGGCTATCCAGTCTGGGGGAAGCTAGGGACACAAGTGAGAGCCACAGAGAACCATTGGGTCCATTAGGAGCCAGCCATCTAATTTTGGGCCTCCTTGAACTGCAGTCGGGACTGCAAGGGCTATTCGGTTTTGGAGAGCCATCCTGTGAATCTGTGTAGTAATTTTAGGCCCATATTTGATTGGGGAGTTTTTGCTTGATAATAATCCCCTTTTCTTCAAATTGCTCCATGGGCATATGGGGCTAGGAAGGCATATTTTGGAGTCAGTAAAATATTAATTTTTAAGGCTTTTGGCAACTACAAAGCATCGGTGGGCACTATTAGCTGCTTTTGGGACAGATGTATTTGCTGACAGGGCTTTGGCCTCAACAGTCTAAGTTAGACCGACCATGGCATACCCAGCTTTTCTTATTCCCTTTTCCATGAAACTAGTCCCCTTGGTAAACCAACTGTCATCTGCATTTTTAATAGGGGCATCTTAAATCTGGTCGACCAGAATGAACAAGATCAGTAACGTCTGAACAGTTATGCTCCATGGAAGTTCAATGGTCAGGCTCAGGCATAAGGGTAGCTGGGTTTAAAGTCTGACAGGTTGTAAGTATAATTCCAGGCATGTCGATAAGCATAGCCTGGTATTTAATAAGTCAGCCTCCCATCAACCATTGGTGGCTTTTGGTCTCTAAGACACTCTGGGCCTGATGTGAAGTCATTAGGGTCAGGGACTGTCCCACAGTGAGCTTGGAGGCTCCTTTTACCAGGAGGGCTATTGTAGGCTTGGCTAAAGCCTTTGTTTCCAATTGTACCTCAATAGAGGTGGCTTCTAGGATAAATGTGACTAAGTAATAAAACCATCAAGAAGCCCCTTTTGTTTGAGGTCCAGCCTTAACAATATTCTAATTATAAGGAAACACTGGAAAATGAGAGAAGACTTGTCTCAAGAGATAAGGGCATCCCTAAGTGTACCATCTAATTCAATCATAAAGAAAGTGGGGTCATCCATTATCTCCACAAATCCACAGTTAACCCCATGGAGTGGGGTACACTCTGGCTTTTAAGGAGCGATTTTGTCATCCCAGCCACACAGAATTGGTCAAGGTGCTAGTTGCATTATACAATTGTTGCATAATCAAATCCATTTTTTTTTTCAGGTATTTAATCATAACCCCATGGAGTCCTGTTATTATCCCCACAGAATAACAAGCAAGAAGATTGCCTATTCATGAACTATTGTGTCAATTTATCTAAAGTTTATCAAGTTGTCTAGCTTAGGCAAACAACATTTAAGGATAATCAAAACTAGGATTTAATATCCATAAAGGTGGGTTATTGAAACATTAATTTTTCTCTCTAAGATAACCCTCATTTCCAGAGAAAGCCAAATCAAGACTAATTAATTTTACTAAACAAGTCCAATTTTAACAAACTTGGCCAAATTATTTACAGAAGCTCAGCAAGAATGGTGATAGATCATACTGATCTTTTAGAATCTGCTTTGCTGGAACTTTTTTATAAGGAATCTCTAGGTTGAACTTTTAGTAGCCTCTCCAGGCCAGAAGCCAAGCCAAGTACTTGCCATCAGAATTGCCTGCAATGCCTGTAGATTGGGGCAAATTCCTCTTCATGAGGTTCCCAAAGTATCTGGAGGTTCCTGCACCTGCCAGGAAGTGACATTTACTCACCTAGTGAGGCCGCTGAAACTCTGGAAGCAGGGTATCAGGCCAACATTTCCAAGGGGCTTTATAGCTCCATGTTTCACAAAGTCAACCTTAGTTCTTTAGGGCTGTTTGGTCACAGCTGAGTCTCTGCATGTCTCTCTCAAATATGACATTCCAGTCAAAGCCTTGGTAAAATAACCACTGTTTCCAATGGTGTCCTGTTATAAGGAGAACAGATTCTTATTGAACTTATGCAAATGACTATGACTGCCATGGAAGAAAGAATAGTTACTGAGAGACCTTTTGGATTTTGGAGGGTTCAGGTAGAGAAAAGTTAAATGCTTTGGTTTGTCTTATTATTTCTGTACATCACTTATGTCTTAAGAGAAAATCACCTTAGTCTGGAAAAGCAAATATTAAAGAACCAGCAATGTTTCAACCAAGAGTTACAAAAAAAACCTATAATCATTTTTCACAATTTACTTAGTCCCATGTTACTATTCTTGTTTAGTTTGAATGCAGCTTTAATTAGTTCTGGAAATTCTTACATTTCAATTTTTTGATCTTAAAGATATTGAATACCTGTATTTGTCCTAAAAGTTCTTTATATGAATCTCCTTGAGGATGAACTATTTTACAAGAGAATAAGAACAATAACTATAAGTGACAAAAGACTAAAAAATGGACATGGTTAAAGCTATGATGAGAGGTTACAATATGGCTGGCAAGGCAATCTGGTTAGTTTTGTGACACGTAAGACTTCAATAATCAAATTATTAAGTGATGGTCTTATACCAGAACGTACTAAAACTTTAGGAACTGCATGTCATCTCTAGAATAATCATAGCATTTACCCAAATGTAACCTAAGGCTTAACAGAGCTTCCAGAGTAACTTAACATACCAAATAAAAAGGCCTAATGAGTCAAAATGACTTTATTTACAATTTAAATCTTGGGAAGTTTGTTAAAAAACCTCAACTTTTTTTTTTATTCTTATGTTAATCCCCATACATTACATCATTAGTTCTTCCAGAAAGTGGTCGCTTTTCTGATGAGAGAGTTGTTGCTCTTCTTTTCTTCGATCTCCTATTGAGTTTGTAGGTGTTCAGAATGGTTTGATCCCTATCCAGCTGAATTCCTGAGAGGAGACGAAATCCAGGTCTCCTACTCCTCCGCCATCTTGCTCCGCCCCCAAAACCTCAACGTTTTAAAGCACATGCCTGAATAGGATTACATATTACAAAACTTAATTATTTTTATTTAACCAAGGTGACAATAAGAGATCCCAAAGGCAAATATGTAGGGTTATATAGTTGCTAGCAACACTTAGCTCCTTTATATTGAGGAGGTTTTTTTTTTTTTTTAAGATTTTATTTATTTGAGAGAGAGAAA
>NW_027797710.1:0-284 GCF_054177405.1 Leptonychotes weddellii | reverse complement strand
TCTGCTCGGGCCCAGAAACTGCCTCCCAGGAGGGCAGGCCAGGGCTGGGGGAGCTGTGGCTGAGAGCAGAGGCCAGGGTCAGGCCAGGCCAGGGTCCACGCCAGGCTCCGAGCTGGGGTACGCACCAGCCCCTGGGAATATCACTACAATTCTCTGAAGCTGCTTCCCACCTTTGGGATGGGGGTAAAAACCTGGAGGCGGCGTACTAAGAACCAGGTGAAGAAGTCACGGGATACAGCACCAGGTAAAGACCGTGCCGTCTGCGGCCACATTGGCAAACGCCC
>NW_027797709.1:0-284 GCF_054177405.1 Leptonychotes weddellii | reverse complement strand
TGCAGTTATTAGCATATTCATTCTGGAAGCTGTTTGCTATCATGACAAACATAAATCTGGGTAACAAGTCTGTAATCATTTCATTTTGCTCCAGAAATACATAGAGTGATGCCGGGGAAATGCTATTTCTAAATGTTCCTTTTAATTTGACCACAAATGGGTGATTCTTTGTCAGATGACTTTTTTTTTTAATTAATTATTTATTCTTATGTTAATCCCCATACATTACATCATTAGTTCTAGATGAAGTGTTCCATGATTCATTGTTTGTGCATAACACCCAG
>NW_027797708.1:0-284 GCF_054177405.1 Leptonychotes weddellii | reverse complement strand
TTCTGTGGCTGTAATATGTTCTTCCTAAAACTGTAATTCTTGTATTACCTTCTCGATAACTTTTCATTTTTTTAAGCCCCCTAGCTTCAGTCTGAATATTTTCTACTGACCTGTTTTTCTGTTCACTAATCTTGTTTCTTCTATGTCCAATATGCTGTTAAATCCATCTCTTGTTCATCCTTTCTTCTTTTTATTTTTTATTTTTTTTAAGTTTTTTTATTATTATTTTTTTATTGTTATGTTAATCCCCATACATCACATCATTAGTTTTAGATGTAGTGTTC
>NW_027797707.1:0-284 GCF_054177405.1 Leptonychotes weddellii | reverse complement strand
CTTTCTTGTTTCTTGAGAAAGGCTTGTATTGCTATATACTTTCCTCTTAGGACTGCCTTTGCTGCATCCCAAAGATTTTGAATAGTTGGGATCTTTTTGTTAGTATGTTTCACAGAGCAGTAGTTCCTTAATTTTGTCCTCTGTTTCTGTGGCATCAAGCCACATGTTGGCTCCCCTTTGTCCCTTATACCCACTGTCCTTACATTGCTTTTGTTCTCTTACAGATCACGAACTTGATTCTTTCCTATTTTGATTATGTTTCTGCATTTAGCATATTGCTAGAT
>NW_027797706.1:0-284 GCF_054177405.1 Leptonychotes weddellii | reverse complement strand
TGTAATGTATGGTGATTAACATAACAATAAAAAAATTTTAAAAATTACAGGAAAAAAAATAAATGAAATGAAACAAAATAAAGCCAAGATCGGACCTGGTGGAATTTCTTAGCAGGGAGGCAGGCAGAGCCCACAGGCCCTTCTTCCTATTACCAATATTACATTATCACGAAGTCACTTATTCAGAATTCTCTTACCATAGATCAGTGTTTTGCCTCTTGCATTACCAGCTAATCCAAATGGACCTGGTGCAAACTTAATTTTGAGGATAATGGAGACTCAAT
>NW_027797705.1:0-284 GCF_054177405.1 Leptonychotes weddellii | reverse complement strand
GAATCATGGAACACTTCATCTAGAACTAATGATGTAATGTATGGGGATTAACATAAGAATAAAATAAATAAATAAATAAATAAATAAATATATCAGCATATTGTTTGACTTACCTTCTCTGGAGATGTATGAATAGAGAAGATACAGAGAACACTGAAAAACACAGAGTGTGACCCCTAACAACATTTTGTACAGGAGAAATTAGGTAAAAATAAGTATCAAAGATATCATGAAGTGACAAATAAGTCATAAATAAAATCTAACAATCTCCAGGACTTCTTTTC
>NW_027797704.1:0-284 GCF_054177405.1 Leptonychotes weddellii | reverse complement strand
CTGCGGGCTCTGGAGCCACTCACCCCTCTGCCCCCGATGCTTCCAATCCGTGCAGGGGCGTTGGCGAGAGACCCGCTGGGAAGCGCACCCTGAAGGCTGAGCCCAGACCAACATGTGCCATCTTCATCCTCATTCTGTTCACCCTCTCCTTCATCATCGGTGTCTTGGCCGCTCGCCTGTACCGAGCACCACCTCCGAATCGGGCGTTGTGCCAAGTGCACCATCACGATCCATCCCATGTCACCTCTCAGGCCTGTGCCATAAGCACTATGATCTCCCGTTTT
>NW_027797703.1:0-284 GCF_054177405.1 Leptonychotes weddellii | reverse complement strand
TTGTAATTGTAATTATTTTGTATTGTAATTATTGTAATTATTATTATTGTAATTGTTTACAATTTATTGTAAACAAAATTGTTTACAGTTTACAAGTTATTTGAGTTATTTTATATCCCTTTAGTGCAGTGGTTCTTGAACTTTTGGTTTCAGGAAGTAACATTTTTATGAAAAAAACCTGTTTTTTTATTTTTTTATTTTTTTATTCTTATGTTAATCCCCATACATTACATCATTAGTTTTAGATGAAGTGTTCCATGATTCATTGTTTGTGCATAACACCC
>NW_027797702.1:0-284 GCF_054177405.1 Leptonychotes weddellii | reverse complement strand
TTTCCATTGACTGCATGTTGAAAGTGATAGCACTGAGGGCATATTGCATTAAGTAAAATCAAAATTAATGTCACCTGTTTTTTCTTTTTTTTTTTTTCTTTTAATGTGGCTACTAGGAAATGTACAATGATGAATGTGGTTTGTGTTGTCTTTCTGTTGCACGGTGCTGACCTAGACCCCCTCACGTTGTCCAGGCCCCGTGACTGCCTGGACATTTATGCACCAATCAGTGAAAAAGACAGGGCAAGCGACCCTCCTTCTCCTCGGGAGGGAGGCCTCAGTCC
>NW_027797701.1:0-284 GCF_054177405.1 Leptonychotes weddellii | reverse complement strand
ATGGCCCAAACCCTCCTTCTTGCAAGGGAGAAGTGAGAAGAACCCCTTCTTTGCAGCAGGCATATCCCATTTCTTTTTTTTTTTCTTTTAAAGATTTTATTTATATGACAGAGAGAGACACAGAGAGGGAACACAAGCAGGGGGAGTGGGAGAGGGAGAAGCAGGCTTCCCGCAGAGCAGGGAGCCCGATGTGGGGCTCCATCCCAGGACGCCGGGACCATGACCTGAGCCGAAGGCAGACGCCCAACGACTGAGCCACCCAGGTGCCCCAGGCATATCCCATT
>NW_027797700.1:0-3105 GCF_054177405.1 Leptonychotes weddellii | reverse complement strand
CATAGACAGTAACCTCTTCAACATCGGCCACAGCAACTTCTTTCAAGACACGTCTATAAAGACAAGGGAAACAAAAGCAAAAATGAATGTTTGGGACTTCATCAAGATAAAAAGCTTCTTCACAGCAAAGGAAATAGTCAACAAAACAAAGAGGCAACCCATGGAATGGGAGAAGATATTTGCAAATGACACTACAGATAAAGGGCTGGTATCCAAGTTCTATAAAGAACTTCTCAAACTCAACACCAAAAAAACAAATAAGTCAAAAAATGGGCAGAAGACATGAACAGACACTTCTCCAAAGAAGACATATGAATGGCTAACAGATACATGAAAAAATGTTCAACATTATTTTCCATCAGGGAAATTCAAATCAAAACCACATTAAGATACTACCTTACACCAGTTAGAAAGGCAAAAATTAACAAGGCAGGAAACAACAAATTTTGGAAAGGATATGGAGAAAGGGGAACCATCTTACACTGTTGGTGGGAATGCAAGTTGGTACAGCCACTTTGGAAAACAGTATGGAGGTTCCTCCAGACGTTAAAAATAGAGCTACCCTATGACCCAGCAATTGCACTACTGTGCAAATGTAGTGAAAGAAGGGGCACATGCACCCCAATGTTCATAGCAGCAAAGTCCACAATAGCCAAACTGTGGAAGGAGCTGACATGCCCTTCAACAGATGAATGGATAAAGAAGATGTGGTCCATATATACAATGGAATATTACTCAGCCATCAGAAAGGATGAATACCCATCATTTGCATGAGCAAGGATGGAACTGAAGGGGATTACGCTAGGTGAAATAAGTCAAGCAGAGAAAGATAATTATCTTGTAGTTTCACTCATATGTGTAACATAAGGAATAGAGCAGAGGATCACAGGGGAAGGGAGTGAAAACTGAATGGGAAGAAATCAGAGAGGGAGATAAATCATGAGAGACTCTGGTCTCTGGGAACCAAATTGAAGGTTACAGAAAGGAGGTGGGTGGGGCAATGGGGTAACTAGGTGATGGCTATTAAGGAGGGCACATGTGGCGATGGGCACTGGGTGTTATATGCAATTAATGAATTGTTGAACACTACATCAAAAACTAATGATGTATTATATGTTGGCTAATTGAACATAAAAAAAAAAAACTGTGAGAAGACACACACACCAAGAAAAAAAGTGCCTTAAGAATTCATAATACTCTGTAATTTTAGAATTTGTCACATTCAGACAATCCCTATGAATTTTGCCAAAATTATCAGCATACTATGAAGCCTAAAAATGACAGTTAAACACTGTCAGCTGAATACAAGCTTTTGCAGCATTGTAAAACAAAACAAAACAAAACAAAGCAAAATAAAACAAAAAAATCAACTAGATACTCCTTTCATAAATTATAACATATATTTTCCAGGAGAGAATATTTCCATTTAAGTCAACATTTTCTTTACAATTCCTTAAGCTCTGAAACTACCTTATAAAGCACACATAAAGAATACACATTCAATATTTTAAGCCTCATAAGCAAATAAATTGGTGGAAGGTAATATTTAACTTCTTTGCTTATCCACTCATATCTGTACATGAGCCTTGAGTTGAGGCTATGAAGAGTGCTCATTTACACTATTCTTTATTGGGAAGATGTATTCCATTAACTATAATGGGCTCTCTTTTACTTTGTTGCTAAAGTATATTTAATATTCCAATGCTGCATTTTATAAATCTAGATGTGTACTGCACTGGTATACAAAATAATTCTAACTTTAAAAGTTCCAGCTCAATTAATAAATTATATACACTTTAAAATTATTATGTGGGAAAAAAAATAAAATTATTATGTGGTATGTAATACCATATTTTCCCTATTCATCAATATAGAAAGTTTAACTTTTGGATATGGGCATTTTAGTAACTGATCTTTAGTAACTCCCTCAACATCCTCCAGCCTATCAATGGCATTAAAAATGAATCCTTATGTTTCTCATTTGCAAACTTTTGTAATTTTTCTTTAGCATTATAAATTAGTTGATTGCTCTTCTCAAACACTCCTAGCTTCTTTCTCTAAAGAATATGCAACACTGATCTTACAAAATCCACATGCACACTTCATTTTTATGCATCCTTTATGACATGTTCCCCTACCTCATCCCCACTGTTCACCACTCCCCTACCTCTTTAGTCACAGATCACCTGCTCCAACAATTCTGCCCTTCTTTGCTACTTTTTTCTTATCTGAGCCCCTTTCACAGCATCCCCCTGCTTCATACAGATCTGATCCATTTGGCATCTGTGTGCATTTTTGACCCTGCAGCCTCCTACATGCAGCTTGCTTGCCACTCTGTCCAAGCCCATCTTCTGACTGCATGCTTTGTCTCCATCACCCACCCCCAAACTCCATCCCTTGTTTTTTGTTGACCTTTATTCTCAGAGCTGCCTCCCACAAACATTCATAAACCTCCTCACTATGCTCCCTCAGATCATTTCCCCCAGAAGAGCTTCGTAGTCTGCAAGCATCCCTGCTTTTGTGTCTGCATGTCACACTCTTAGCTGTTTCTGGCTCACTTAGAGCAATTCACTTTTCTTCCCTGAAAGATTTTATATGGAGCCTTAATTTGCACTGGATACTTTCTTTACAGAAATAATCAGGGAAAGTGCGGTAGTGTATGTTAAATAAAACTGCATAACATTTATTTTTGAGTAAATTATGTAAACACATGGGCAGGAGTAATACTGCCTGATGATCAGATGGAACAATGATGGCAGAATCAAAATAGTGTCTTTTTTTTTTAAGACTTTATTTATTTAGTTGTCAGAGATAGAGAGAAAGAGCACAAGCAGGGGAAGTAGCAGGCAAAAACAGAGGGAGGAGAAGCAGGCTCTCTGCTGAGCAAGGAGCCTGATACAGGATTCGATCCCAGGACCCTGGGATCATGACCTGAGCTGAAGGCAGGTGCTTAACTGACTGAGCCACCCAGGCGTCCCTCAAAATAGTTTCTCACACACCTGAGAAACTTATATCTCTGCCATAGTATTTTAATAACAACTACTATTAGGAATTTTGAACTTTTTAATAAAAATACCAGGTTGACCTTCTAAAAGGCTTTTTAAA
>NW_027797699.1:0-13704 GCF_054177405.1 Leptonychotes weddellii | reverse complement strand
GGGGGTGTCTGGTAGTAGCTGGGAGGGAAGGGGT
The DNA here is from genome assembly GCF_054177405.1 of Leptonychotes weddellii. Lineage (NCBI taxonomy): Eukaryota > Metazoa > Chordata > Mammalia > Carnivora > Phocidae > Leptonychotes > Leptonychotes weddellii. The sequence continues at coordinate 13,670 of NW_027797699.1, read as the reverse complement.
TGTTAGAGGCCGCGGGACTGGGCGGGGCTGTGATGGGAGGGGTTGCTGGGCGGTGCTCTGAAGGGGTCTGGGCGGGGCTGAGAGGGGAGGGGCTGTTGCAGGGGGCGGGGCTGTGATGGGGTCTGGGCAGGGCTGAGAGGGGAGGAGGGGTCTGGGTGGGACTGGTCGGGGCTAGGAGGGGAGGGGTAATGTGGGGATGGGAGCTTGGCCTCCTACCAGCTGTGGGCTTTAAGGGGCGAGGGCGATAGGGTCCTCCGCGGAAGGCTGGGAAGGATTCCGAGGAGGTGGTGCGTGGAGGCCGTGGGCGTTCTCAGCCTGGGGTCTCAGTGAAGTAGGGATGGGAGGCGCGGGGCAGGTGTCCGGGTGTGGCCCCGGGGGCTCCTGTTCCTGGCACCCCCTTTCCTCGGGCGCGCGGCCCCCACCCGCGGGAGCGGGGCCGTGGGGGCGGCCTCCCCGAGCATGCGCACCGGTTTTGCAGCGCGCGGGCGCGGAGTCTGGGCGCTGGGACGCGGGGCGGCGCGAAGCGGGGCCCTCTGCCGCCCCGCGCTCCCATGTACGCCTTCTACTCGCTGCTCATCTACATCTTCTACAGCCTGTTTCGTAGGGATGGCGGGGCTGCGGCGGCCGGCGACCCCGGGGACCCCGCCCAGGTGAGCAGAGCGGGCGCAGCACGTCCGGCGCCCCCCTTCCTGAGAGCGGGTTTTGCGGGCCCGCGCAGCGCACATTCCCAGGGCGCTGACGCTGGGGTGGGGGGCGGTGCGGAGGACCCCGCCTCTGTTGTGCTGTTGGAAGCGGAGACCTCAACTCCCTTGGCCCGGGTCTCGGAGGGAGGGGGCCCCCCAGGCTGCTTACTGAACCCTCAGAGGTCCCGCTGCTCTCTCCCCAGAGTGCGGGTTGCCAGCGCGGTCGCCGCCGCCCCGACCAGCCCCCGGCAGAGCTGTGGACCGAGCTGACAGGCCTGGTCGGTAAGTGCTGTCGGTGAGCCGGGAGCGCTGCGTCCCCGGGGCCAGGAGGGAACCCCGCCGTCCGAGAGAGGAAGGGGTGCCCGTGACCTCTCTGGGAGGGAGGGGCCCAGGAGGTGCCTTCTGTTGGCCAGGCCTCCGACACGTGAGCCACAAGCCTCGCTTTCCCGCTACCAGGCCTCACTGGCTGCTCCGAATCTGAGGATGGGCCGGAAGAGGGAGCCGAAGGCCGCCCTACCGAGGTCTCCCTGGAAGAGGCTCTCGTGCGTCTTGCTGAGTTCCTCTCCGTCCAGCTGGGGGCGGAAGAGAGCTTCGGGAATCCTCCTGACCTGACCAAGGTGAGCGGGGTTGAGGGTCCTTCTCCAGCTGATCCATACTCTCTCCACAGTCCTTTTGGTCTCCCCGTGCGTGTCATCACCTCCGTCTCCTCTATTCTGGTTCTTCTATGTCCTTTACAGCCGAGCGATGTCCCCCCACTGTTGACGGTGACTGGTCAGCTCTTGGCCCTCCTGGCATGGATTCGGAGCCCCAGGGGAAGGCAGGCCCTGTCCCAGGGGACTCAGCCAGCCTCGGAGGGGCAGTGCCCCACTCCTGCTGGTGCGTAAGGAGTAGTGAATTGTAAAGGGAGTGTGTGGAAGGAGTGAAGCCCACAGAAACTGAGTGGCCTGCAGTTCGGGGTCCCATGCCCAGCCTTGTTGCCGAGGTGTCCTCTCCTTCAGGTTAGGGGCCTCATCAGTCTTAACTGGTCCACCCCACCCCAGGATCCCCATCTCAAGAAGAGAGCCCTTCCCTTTCACCAAGGGATGAGGCCCAAGGGCAGAACCCTCCGCAGTTGGAGGAGGACCAGAGGGCTTGGCAGCGGCTGGAGCAGCTCATCCTTGGACAGGTAAGGGGTCCAGAAGGCAACAGGGACTGGGGTGGAGGGATTGGAAGGAGATGCTTCACCCTGTGCCCCTCCCTCCTTCCCAGCTAGAGGAGCTGAAGCAGCAACTAGAACTGCAGGAGGAGGAGCTGGGCCGGCTGCGCCTGGGAGTGGTAAGGTTGCGGGGTGGGGCTCCAGGAGGGTGACAAGAGAGGTGGCCCCAACTTTCAGGTGAGTCTTGAGGGCTTCTCTCTCCACCAGGGGGCAACAGACTCAGAGAAAAGGGTTCAGCATCTAACCCTGGAGAATGAGGCTCTGAAGCAGAGCCTGAGCCTCACTCGAGACCTCCTGCTACACTGGGGCCCTGGCCCCTCCACCAGGGCCCCCCAGGTATCCTCCTTGGCTGCTACCTCTCCTGCAGTCTGGTGCTCCTGAACACCTGGCTACCTGCAACACTGCCCAGGATCTAATGCTGCTGGAACCCTCTCTGACCTTTCAGGACCAGAGCCCGGGATGGGGAGGGAGGGGGGTGGACAGGCCCTGGGATGGTCTTTGCAAGGAGACCAATGCTCATGGGAGAACATCTCTGCCCTGTCCTGTCCTGTGGCTTTCCAAGTGACTGACCCTAGAAGAGCAGAGGGACTTGGGGAAAGGAGTCCTGTATAAAGTTGGGAGACGTGGATTCATGACGAGCTGTGCCTGCCCCTCTCAACTTGATGTCCCCATCCAGCCCAATGGGGCTGCTGGCATGCCCCTCCTTTAGTTCGCTCCTGGCTCCACAGCTGACCTGGCTCCCACCCTTCCTGCAGGAGGAGGCAGAGGCATTGGTGGAGCTCCAGAGCCGGCTTCAGGAAGCCCAGGACACCACAGAAGCACTTCAAGTCCAGGTGGGCACTGAGCCCAGGGGCCGGGAAGGCTGGGGCACTGGGAGGCAGGGTATCTGAGGCAGGGCCTGGTAAGTGCCCTGTTTCCTCAGTGACAAGGGTGGGGTTGGGTGGGACAGCTGGGGGTGCAGGAGGTGCAGCTGCAGGGCCTTCGGGGGGCCCTTCGGCAGCTCCAGCAGGACACTGAGCAGAACTGTAGAAGGGAACTGCAGCAGATGCATGGGCGGCTGGCAGGTAAGGGCTGGGACCAGAGGGCTCACGGGAAGGCCATGGGGTCAGGGCTCTCCCTCACAACAAACTCTCCCTGCCAGGACTTCGGGCACGGATGGCCAGCCTGCGTCAGGGCTGTGGGGACCTCCGAGGACTGGTCAGCACATTTACCCAGAGCTGTCAGTGTTCGCTCAGTGAGGCCCGGGGTCAGGTCAGGACCATCTGCCCCCTCTCCAGAACATGGTCTCTGGGCAGCCTGGTCACTGTTCTTCTGTGGGGAACCCTTGTTTTTTCTTTCCACCCCGGGGAGCTGTCTGCTGTAACGGAGGTGGTAGGCTCTGGAATCAGAACAGCTTGTGATCTCATACACCCTAGGTGTGATCTCATTTCTGGGTCTCATTTTTGTCGGTGCAAACTGGGGTGACAGTAAACCCCTCACAGGATTGCCAACCCCGGAGGAGACAGATGTCTTTTTCCCTGATTCTCCTCAGGTTCTGGGTCTCCATCCTGGGCCCACAAATGATGCCCTAGGGGCCCAAAGCCACTGAAAGTTATATCCTCAGCAGCCCCCCCCCCCTCAAGCTCCTCGACCACACCCACTTCCTCACATCCCTATTCCACCAGGTGTCCTGGGCCCTGGGGGCGCTGTCAGCTGGCGGGGCTGGGACTCAGCTCCCTGAGGAGCAGCAGGGGCCCCCAACTGGATGCCCAGGGCGGCTGCTGGAGCTCAAGGGTATGGCAGGCTTGGAAAGTGGAGGAAGTGGGGCCTCCCCATGCTTTAGGGCCCGGGAGGCAGCCCACTGATGTGATCTCCATTCCAGGAAATATCCGTGTGCTGTGTCGGCTGAGGCCAGGGACACTCTCCAGCCTGGTGAGCTCGGAGCCTGGGCCCAGTGGCACGGTCACCACCTGCTATCGAGGGCGCCAGCGTCGCTTCCGCCTGGACTGGGTCTTCTCTCCAGAGGCCAGCCAGGAGGAGGTGATGGTCTGCCCTCGCGCCTGTGTTGTCCTTCCCTCATACTGCCCCCGAGTCAGAAGAGGCTCTGGGTTCCCCTTCATCTGCCTTCCCGGTGGCTGAACTCCAGAGAAGGGAAGGGAGCAGGAGGTTCTGGGAGGCAGGAATGACAGCCTAGCTGGGCACCTCCTTTCTTTCCAGAATTTTCCCTTTACATTCTTTCACCAAGCTCTGCAGTTCTAGTGGAAATAAGCCTTCTGGTTTAACGGAAAGGTTAATATTTTAAAAACTAACTTTTTTACCAGGAAACTAAGGAAAATGAACTTGTCTGAGATGATAGCCACTGCTCAGAGAGCTGGCTGCAGAGCGTGGCTAGGGTGGGGACAGTGCTATAACCACCTTCCTCCGGGCTTGCTGGCTGCTTACTCTTTCAGCCTTGGTGGAGTGGGCTGGCTGTGAGGGCAGGCGCCCCTCCATGCCTTGTGGCCAAGGAGGCAGTCGGGCGCAAGGGCGAGTGGGTGGTTTCCAGCCTCAGTGCTCTCCTGAGAGCCCACTACAGATCCCGCTCTCCTTCCCTTCTCCCCTTTCTTGCCAGGCCCAGCTCCCCACCTTGCTTCATATATGCTCCCTGTCGCTGTCCACATAGACTTTGGCATTAGAACTTCCAAAGCTCAGGAAATAGAGGCGATGGAGTAAGGGAGACGCCTAGCAGAGATTCTGACCTGTGTTGGCCTCACAGGGACACAGTGTGAGGAGTGCCTGGCAGGTGTCCAGGGCTCCCTCCCCCACTTCCTGGAGTACCACAGCTGTTTTTCACTTCTCTCTGTCTCATACACTTCCCCTGGTCTCAGCCTGCATCCCAAACTTCAGCCCTGTGCAGGCCCCCCCATCTGCTGCCTTCCGGGCAGTCCTCTGACAGGGCCCTCCAATTCAGTGTGTCTGAATGAAGGAGCCAAAGGCATCTTTCACTGAGCCTGCTCACCTGTGTTCCCCATCCATGCAAGGGCTCCACAATCCCCCATCAGTCACCCTCAGTGCTTCCTTCCAGTCATGGAACCTTGTGACCTCACGGGCAATTCTGATTCTGCCCTCATTGCTGGCAGGGAACACGTTAAGTAGAACTCACAGGCTCCTCTGTTGGCAGCCACTTTCTGGCCACAAAAGCTGGCCATGTCAATGCTCAAAAGGCTGCTGCTGGGGTCCAGTTGCGCACAGGATATAAGTCCCAGCGCCATCTCCTCCTCAGCCGCCTCTCTGGACCCTCACAGGCCAGGGTTCCAGTGATCTTGATGAGCCCCCGAGGGCTGCTCACTTGTGCAGCCCTTCTGGGCTCATCCTTTGTGTGCCCGGTGCTGCTCTAGTCCTCTTGTACATGCTCCCCTTGAACCCTTACGACAGGTGGCACTGTAGTCGTCCACTCACAGAGGGAAACCTTAACCCAGAAGGACCATAGATGCTTTGCTTGCCATCACACCTGGGGTCTGAATCTGGCAGCCAAGCCCAGCATCTGGGCTCTCGGCTGCTGCGCCCCTGGGCCTCCCAGGTGGTCCTCAGAATTCCAGCGCTCCTTGTTGCTTGCTCTTCCTTTCTGGCACATCCCTTCCCTCCTCTGCCTGGCAAATTCTTGCAAATGTCTCCTCCAGGGAGCCTGCTCAATTTGTTGGGAGATCCTCCTTTCCACTGTGCCCTCCTAGAGCCGCCCTCCCCGGGGAATCAAGCTTCATTCGCACTGTGTCCCGGGTCCTGGGACTTAGGACCCTTCCCCCCCTCCGACCCTAGGTCTTCCGGGAGCTGGAGCCAGCTGTGTTGTCCTGCCTCCGAGGCTACAGTGTCTGCATTTTCACCTATGGTCAGACGGGCACGGGGAAGACCTACAGTATGGAGGTGGGAAGGGGAGACCTGGGGTGGCTCCTGGGGCCAGGGGCTGGGATGTGAGTCTGGTGTGGCACCCCACCCCGTCCCCAGGGCCCACCTGAGGACCCTGGCATAGCTCCTAGGGCACTGCAGTCACTGTTCCAGGAGATGGGGACCGGAGGGCAACACCGTGTGACTCTCAGCATGGTGGAGATCTACAATGAGGCTGTCAGGTCAGGGCTATGCTACAGCACCTTGTCCTCACCCTGTGCTCTTCCAGTTACCAGGGGAACCTCAGAAACCAAGCCCTTCCCTTTCTCACCAGGGACCTCCTTGCCCCAGGGCCTCCGGAGCGCCTGGCCGTGAGGCAGGGCCCAGCAGGCCAGGGGGGCATTCAGGTGGCTGGCCTCACCTACTGGGATGTGCCCAACCTGGAGACCCTGCACCAGGTAAGGCTGCCCAGCGGCAACGCAGCCCCTCCCCCTCCCAGGAGCTCTCCAAGGCACCGTCTGTGCTCCCACCTAGGGACGCAGACCCTGCAGCAGGTAGGTCCTATTGCTCCGCCCTCCAGATGCTGAGCCTGGGGAGGAGCAACCGGGCCACCGCCGCCACCAGCAAGAATCGGCACAGCTCTCGGTCGCATGCCTTGGTCACGCTGACACTACGCACGGCGTCCCCACCTCGCGGGCCAGGCACTGCGGGTACCGAGGCGCGCACCTCAGCCCCGTGGGTGGGGGGGGGGAGAGCTCGCAGCACTCGAGACCAGGGCTCCCTCCACGTCGGGCTTGCTCGCCCCTGCAGGCACCCTGCACCTGGTGGACCTGGCCGGATCCGAGCGTGCCTGGAAGGCGGGGGCGGCCAGTACGTCGCGGGGAGACCGAGACGGCGCCCAGCGTCTGCGGGAGGCCCGGACTATCAATCGCTCGCTGCTGGCCCTGGGGGGCGTGATGGCCGCGCTGCGGGCCCGCCGGCCACACGTGCCCTTCCGCGATTCGCAGCTCACGCGCCTTCTGCAGCCTGCGCTGGGACCTGGCGCCACCGCGGTTCTGCTGCTGCAGGTGGGCCTCGGGCTGCGGCAGGCACGGGGTGGTTTGCAAGCCAGGCGCCGCCCGCTCAGGGCCCGCCCACCTGCGCCGCTTCCCCGCAGATTTCCACGCGGCCCGAGGATCTGGGCGAGACCGTGTGCTCGCTGAAGTTCGCCGAGCGAGTGGGCCAAGTGGAGCTGGGGCCAGCCCGGCGCTGCAGGGCCCCGCGCTCTGGGACGCCCTCTTCCCTCAGCACCGACACACCACTCACCGGGACCCCCTGCACTCCCACGCCGTCCCCCGGCAGCCCTCCAAGTCCCGGCCCAGAGAGCGACTCCAGCTCGGCCCTTGGGACCCAAAAGAACATGCCCTTGTAGTCTGGAGTCGCGCCTCTGCGGGCGGAGGCAGCAGAGCTCTTACACCCTCACAACCTCCTTGACCTCTGGGGGCCCACTGCCCCCCCCCCCCAGCCCAGAATTGGTTCCCTTGCCCCATGAGTATTTAGCGTAGGGACATGATTGCCTCTCCCTCCCCCAGGCCCTCAGCTCCCTCCTTATCACCATTTGCTGTTATCGCAGCACACAGCAGGGGATGCCAGAACTGTGGGAGGTAGACCCCGCCAAGTGGTTTTCTCAATCACCACCCCATCACCAAAAATCAGACTCGGCATTAAAATGTTGTCTACTCCTTTACTGTTATCTTCCCCACTACCACCACCAAAACCAAGCAGAATTTCGATTTCCTTTCCCCAAAAAGGTGCTGCTACCTCATTCCCAGGCACATGAGGGAGGACAGGACTTAAGGCTGGAGCCACCATTTAGGTTCTCCCTCCCCCAGCCCGGAGCCAGGGAGGGGAAGTGACACATGGTGATGGATGGATGGATGGAAAGAAGGATAGACCGACAGAGAAAGTGGAATCAGGAAGGGGCTGCTGCAAGGAAAGCCCCCACTCTTTCCAGTCTTGCCTCTGGGGGTAGGAGAGGCATGACTGACCATCAGGGCCAGGGTGGTGCCTAGCTAGACCACAGCCCTTTGTGGGGTAGTCCAATAAACATCGTGGATTCTCAGCACCGCTGGTGCCTGGTGTTTCAAGGCTGCCGTGGCCACAGACACCTCTGGGACCTCTTGGCCTTCGTTCCCTAACAAGCCAGTGGTGGCAGCAAGGGATAGGAGAGGAAAGTGCCCCTGCCCTGGGAGCCTCACAGGCTGTACCAGGAGAGTAGCCAGCCTGGGGTGGAGGCAGCTGGATCTCGGGAGTGGCTAACCCACACATCATAGATGCTCTTGTTGGGTGGCACCCCCTGGAAGAGGGCATCTAGATCCCAGAGCAGCCCTGGGGGGCCATGAGTTTCAGGGGCCACCCCCCAGTAGGCTGAGCTGGTTGAAGGTGGGCACTGGGGACAGGATGTGGGTGGTAGTGGAGCTAAGGGCATTACCACATTGGGAGTGTAGATGGGCAAGTAAGAGGTGGGCAGCTGCCCCCAAAGTGAGGCCCTGTGACTCCCACCGGACAGTCCTCCGGGATCTGGAGAACCCTGCAGTAAGTGGAGGGGCCAGGCTCTGTGCTCAGGGGAGAGGGGTGAGGGCCTGCTGGTTCCGCCCTGGGAAGTCTCCGCATCTGCTCTCCTGGGCCCGGGAAGGGGGCAGAGGGGCCACAGAGGCCTCTCGGAGGGCAAGGGTGGAGTGGGCATCACCTTCTCCCCACTGTGCCCAGAGACTGCTGGACCTGGGCTGCTTCGTGGTGCCCCCTCCCTGGGGTCCCCTAACAAAGACTTTATGCTGAAGCCCTCACTGGGCGGTGGCTGGGGACTGGGCGGCCGGTAGGGCCAGCCATGCAACACGTAGGGGCCCAGGTCCTTGGCGAAGGCTCCCCGCTCGCCCCCGCTCTGCCAGCGCCGGCACAGGGCCGTGTTCTGCAGCCGCAGCGCCTCGGCCGGTATCAGGCTCACGTCGACTGCCCAGAAGTTGCCCTTGGCCTGGGGCTTCGCTGGATCTTTAGGCACCTGGAGGGGGTGGGGAGGCTTGGGTGGGGCCGTCCGACCCCAGACACTCGGGATTTCCGCCCCAGCTCCGACCCTCGCCCTACCCCACCTTGCGGAAGCATCGGTTGGAGGAGAGGTTGTGGCGGATGGAATCCTTCCAGCCCTCGTAGTCTTCCTTGAAGAAGGGGAACGCGGCCTGGACCTGACGGATGATCTGAAACCACCGACCCGGCGCGGCACTGTGAGCCGGGACGCAGAGGGGAGCAGCGCCGCCCCTCCCCCACAGCCGGGCTGAGGGGCGTCGCCCCCCCCCCCCAAAGAACACCTCTGCGCCCGAGCGAAAAAAAAGCCCCGAGGGAAGGTTCCTGCCTGAGCACCTCGGCTCTTGCCCCTGGTGCCCAGGCCTGGACTAGCCCCACTGGCTCAGCTGGGTAGGGCCAGGTGGGGATGGAAGCCGGAGTCTGAGCCTAGGAGTAGGTGGGGGACAGGTCTGGCGAAAGGTCCGATTACCGAGTGTGAGGGAAAATGGGGGTCCCTCTCACCTGGGCCAGCTTCAGCCTGCGGGAGGGTGCGGCCTGGATCACCAAGGCAATCATGGCCAAGTAGGTGTAGGGGGGCTTGTCATGGCGCAGGTATCTCTTCTTCCTCCTCTTGGGGGGCTGGGAGGACGACTCCGACCCAGGAAGCCCCAGGTGTGGGTTGCTGCAGGGTCCCATGCAGGGGGAGGCACGCACCGTGGGCAGGGGTCTGGCCCCGTGGAGGCAAGGCAATGGGGCTGTGCGCTGAGGCAAGGCTGGGGGCCTGAGGCCGGCGGGCCTGGCGGGCCAGACCCTTTATCATTCGGATGGAAGGGGGAGGGGAGGGGAGGCAAAGGGAGGGAGGAATCGGCGGTGGGGGAGGGGAGCGTGCAGAGGACTGCCACAATTAGCAGGTTTCAGTTAATCTGGAAGGGAGGGGCAGGGAGGATTCCAGTGGGGGCTGCAGGCGGCCACCCAGGCCTCATTCCTCACCCCTGGGCTGCCTTCAGCACCCCCTACAAGCTGGAAGGAAAAGCCTTTGGAAGGGGCCTGTGACCTATGGTTATTTTATCCTGTCTGGGCTGGGCTTCAGGCTTCCATTTAATAGCTGAGGGAGTTGATTTACCCAAAGTTGACCTGCCAAGAATGGGTGGGGCCTGCCCAGAGTTCAAGGCTGAGCAGCTTCCGGACCTAGATGGTGGTCAGAGGGCTTCCTGGAGGAAACTTCAGGAACAAAATAGGGACACAGTTAATTCAAGGAATTCTCCCAGGGGCTGCTGCAGGGCCCCAGTGGATTCCAAAGGCGTTGGAGGCCACTTTCCTCCCCTCCCTGGTGCCTGTTAACAGTGGGAGCTGACCAGCTCTCGTTATTCATTGTGCACCTCACTGGCTCTAGGTGAGCTGGACCTCCTTGGCCCCACAGGACTCTCTGGAGGCAGAGTTGCCTCCCTTCTCTTTTGGTCCACTGAGTCCAAAGCTCTGAAGGTTGCTACCCAGGAGGATGCCCCTTGTTCTTCTGGGGCACTTGGGCAGTGCTCCTGGGTGTTTGTGTGTGTGGAGGAAGAGGTCTCTTAGCTGGAGGGGTTTACTGGACATCTCTTGGGGCCAGGCCTTGAGGATACAGCTTCATGGGTCATAGTTCCTGCCCAGGGGAGCATGCAAGGACCACCTGGTTTCACCCTGGACAGGAGTGAGAGCACAGGTGTGTCGTGTGAGTATGCAGGAAGGCTTCCCAGGCAGCCACAGGGCCCTGAGGATTAGTCTAGGTAGAAGGAGATATTCCCCAGGCAGGTGGGGGTTGGCCTGAATGGAGGAGAGGCACTCTAGGAAAGTGAGTGGAGGCTCAGGCTGGGGACGCCTGAGGGGCCAGAACCCCCTGCTCAGGCCTGGCTATAGTGTCTGAGGGTTTTAGCAGGCACAGGACCTGCCCCAGATGTGTGGTCCCAGAAAAATGCCTCTGGCAGGTGCCCTGAGACTCACTGGTCCTCTCAATTCCCAGACCCTATTCTGTCCCCTCACCTTCTCTCTGGCCATCTGATCTGTCAAGGCCTTTGAGTTAGTCAAGGCCTATGGTCTGTACCATGACCCAAAGCCCAGCCCTGCCCCTCACCAGCAAGTTTGCCCAAGGGGGTATTGGGCCCAGGACACCAGCAGTGGCTGGTGCTGGAATCAAGGCCCCTAGACCCAAGGGAAACCACAGGAGCACACTTTATATCACTCTACTCCAAGGATTCAACTTTTCTTGGGTAGCCTCCTCCCCCAACATTATACTCTTAAATGGTTTAAAATCCACAGCATACACTAGGTAGCCAACCGGCGTGAAGGCGCTGAGGGAAGGCATGAGTGCGGGAGGTGCACTGGGGCAGAAAGTGTGGGGGCGGGAATGGATGAGGTAATGCGGAGTACCACACTGCCCCCTCCACTCTCAGACGTCCCGTGGATTCCTCGGAACTCCTCTGTCACCCCTTTCCGTTCCCGGAGCTCTGGTTGACGGGGTCCTCGTGCCTCCCCGTGCTCTCACTGTCTACGGCCTCCTAACCCCACTCCATTAGCAAAGAGGGCCTTCCCTCCAAGTCTTCAGCCACCACGTCCCCTCCACGGGTCCTCCCTCGCCTGGTTTGACGTTCGAGGCTCCTTGAGTCCGCACTATTCCTATGTGACCACTCTCCCCCGCCCTCCTAAACCGCCACCTCGGTTCCTTCCCATGGCCCCAAGGCACCGGGTCCTTCCACTTAGGTATGCTTTCCCCTCCGTCCGTGATGACTCTGCTTTGTCCGCTGAACTCCGACTGTTCTTTAGAAGCCCAGCACACATAGATGGCCACCCTCCCGAAAGCCTTTTGACTGCCCGCCCCTCCCGCCTCGTCCGCGCCGCGGACGCCGCGGCCACCGAGACGCTCACACAGCACCGCGGGCAGCCGTGCTCTCGGGGAAGGCCCCGCCCCCTGGCCGATCGGCCCCGCCCCCGGGCTTCCGTGGGGCGCCGCGGCTTCCGGCTTTGGGCCGCGCGGGCCGGAAGTGTAGCGTTGCCATGGCGAGAGCCGGGCGCGGGGCCCGCCCCCGCGGCGCCCAGAGGAACGCGGGGCCGACGGAGCGGTGGCCCGCATCTGAGCGGCTGCGCTGCGGCGCTGTGCGCGAGGCGGAAGGTGAGGCGCGGACTTCCGGGGCCTGCGGCGGGAGCGGAGGCCGGCGGAGGAGGGAGAGGCCGCGCGGGGCGCGGGGGGCGCGGAGCAGAGCGGGGCCTCCTCGGGAGCCCTGCCCGGCCAGCCGTCGGGGAGGCGGGCGCCGGGGCGCGCGAGTCTGCAGGCCCCTCCTGGGCGCAGGGTGCTACGGGTCGGGAGCGGCTTCTCGGGCGGCAGCCTGCGAAGTGAAGGCCGCCTGTGGGGCTTTTCACCTTGATCTGCGTGTGGAGCTGTTTTCATTTTTGCAACCTGTTGGTCAGGTCGGCAGTGCTAGACGTCTCTGCATTTGCAGCCGGGAAATTCGGGCCGGCGGAGAAGGGACATGCCCAGGCTTTGTGTGGGCTTTGGAGCGAGGCCAGACGAGAAACTGGAGCCGCTCCGGGGTTCCGGTGACCTCCCGTGTGAGGATCCTGGGCGCCACCTCGCAGACCAGGGTCAAAGTGAGAAGCACCAGCGTGTCCCAATGCCTGGACCGGCGCTCCGGGCCTGTGGGGGAGGATCCGGGGCCGGTTGGGGCCCCTCAAGGCCCTGGAGCAGGGGCTGAGGCAGCCGTGGGATTAATCTCCATGGGTGCAGAGAGCCGAGGCACGTATGGAGTCATTCCAGGTTGAGGGACGCCGGAGACAGGCTAGCCCTCCTCAGGGCCCTGGCCTTTTTTCCTGATCTTTAACTTGGGGGTGGAGCTGTCTGTGGGAGCAGCAGTTGCTCTTCTCAGTCCCTGTCTTGGCCCAGCAGTGAGCCCTCATGGGTGTCTTTGCTCCCCCGTGTTCTCCGGGCGGCACTGGGGTTGTCCTGAATCCCAGAAATGTAAAGAGGCCTCTGCTCCTGGCTGTGCTGCCTAGTTCACTTCAGGGGTGGTGAGGAGAGCCCCCCCCCCCGGGGCCCTGGGGCCAAGTTCTCTAAGGGGCTAGTGGCTGCCCGAAGGAGACTGCACAAAGGCTAGCTCTGGGCTCCTCATTGTGATGGGTGTGTCGCCCTTTCCCTGCTCCCCAAGCTCTTGATCAAAGCTGGGATGGGGAAGCTTTAGAAGGTGCTTCCTTCCTTCGCTCCCTGTGCGTGGGCTGGATTTCCTCCCCGTTGGCTGGAGCCTCCTCCCCGGGCGCTGCTGTTCGGTCCTAGCCTCCTCTCTCATCTGCTTGGGGTGTGCCTGGACTTTGGTCTCCCCTGACAGCAAAGGGCTGGCAGGTACCTGGGAAGAGGGTTCCTGATTCTGTGGACTCAACATTGGGATCTGTGTTCTAGCGATTTCTGTCTTTGGTCTCTATCAGCAGCCTGTGTCCATTCTGTGCAGTTTTGGTACTTCAATGTGAGGTGAACCCCCTGACCTCTGGTGACCTAACACACCTAACCCAGGCAGGTATCTGGCTGGGTGGACTTTGGCAGCAATGGTAGCAGTTCATGTGTCCCCACTCTTCTTGGTCATCGGAAGACACGCAAGATTAGCGGTTAATGTTGTTGGCTTCTTAGGGGGAAACACCACAACTATCACAATCACTTCCGGGAGTGCCCCGCCGAGAGCACGTGTCCTGAACACGCTGTGAAGGTGCACCCACGAGCTGTGTCTTTCCCCAGTGTCCGCTTTATTCAATCAGAAAGCAAGGTTAATATAAAGCAGGTTTAGGATTCCAGCCTCAGTGATACTTCACCATGTGATTAACTTGGCTTCTTATACGGCACACAACAAACAAGATAACAAGGGGGTAGGGAGTTCACAAACCAAACACGAAGTCCGTCTGTG
>NW_027797698.1:0-284 GCF_054177405.1 Leptonychotes weddellii | reverse complement strand
TGTTATCTACTCTGCACAGCAGTGAGTAGAAAGAGGTACACACAGAAAGGGCAGGTCATGGAAAGGTCCCTCAGGAGGCCAGAAGGGCCAGTCACGGCATGATCATTCATCCTGACATATACCAAAGGGGAGGAAGGATGTGTCCCCCTGAGGCACGGGAGGCAGTCTGGGGGCCAGGCAGGGACCAACAGCATCTTCCGCCTTGGCCATCAACATTTGTTGAACAATGTTCAAAGCGCTGGAGGGCCAGAGCACCCTCATGGCTGAGTCCCACAATGTTTAGG
>NW_027797697.1:0-284 GCF_054177405.1 Leptonychotes weddellii | reverse complement strand
CTTGTGCTCTCTCACTCTCTCTCTCTCTCAAATAAATAAATAAAATCTTTTTAAAAAAAAGCGATAGCTTAATTATAGACAAAAATATGTAATAAAAATTGCAAAGTGTTTAGATTGAATAATCTAAATAAAATAACAGAAAACCAACAGTATAGCAAAACATGAGGTTTTCAGCTAAGCCTCTACGTGGAAGGAAATACATAGTCTTAAGAGAATATATTTTATTTTATTTTTTATTTTTTTTTATTCTTATGTTAATCCCCATACATTACATCATTAGTTCT
>NW_027797696.1:0-284 GCF_054177405.1 Leptonychotes weddellii | reverse complement strand
TAATGGAGGTCAGGCAGAGAGCAAAGTCCTAGGATAGATGTATACTATAGGAACACAGAAGAGGGATATGTAAATAAGACCGAGGAGTTAAAGTCTCTCAAGAGAGGTAACAACACTAAAATTGAGTTTTCAGGGGCATCTGGGTGGCTCAGATGGTTAAGCAACTGCCTTCAGCTCAGGTCATGATTCCAGGGTCCTGGGATCGAGTCCCACATCGGGCTCCTGGCTTAGCGGGGAGCCTGCTTCTCCCTCTCCCTCTGTCTCTCCCCCTGATCATGCTCTCT
>NW_027797695.1:0-284 GCF_054177405.1 Leptonychotes weddellii | reverse complement strand
CGGGCGCCTGGGTGGCTCAGTTGGTTAAGCGACTGCCTTCGGCTCAGGTCATGATCCTGGAGTCCCGGGATCGAGTCCCGCATCAGGCTCCCTGCTCGGCGGGGAGTCTGCTTCTCCCTCTCCCACTCCCCGTTTGTGTTCCCTCTCTCGCTGTGTCTTTCTCTGTCAAATAAATAAATAAAATCTTTAAAAAAAAAAAAATCCTCTAGTGTCCTTCCCAAGGACAAAAAACAAGGACACTTCCCAAAGTATTCCTTCTCAGAGTAAGTCTATCTTGCCCTTCT
>NW_027797694.1:0-284 GCF_054177405.1 Leptonychotes weddellii | reverse complement strand
CCAGATATATTTTGAAGGCAGAGCCGGGAAGACTTGCTGATTGGTTGGATGTGCGATGTGAAAGAGAAAAATCGAGGATGACTCCAAGGTTTTTGGCCTGAGCAACTGAGAGAGATGGGGAAGACTATAGACAGCAGGATGGGTGTGTAGTGGGAGCAGTGTTTGTATGTGTGGGGTATGTGTGTTTGTGTGGTATGTACGGTGTGTGTGCATGTGTGTGTGGCATGGGTCTGGTTTGTGTGGGGGTATGGTGCATACATATGTGGAGTGTGTGTGTGTGTGTG
>NW_027797693.1:0-284 GCF_054177405.1 Leptonychotes weddellii | reverse complement strand
TCCCTCCCCGGGACCCTCGTCCCCGACCCTCACTCCCCCGGCCCGTGGGCCCTCATTCCCGCCCCGGGACCCTCGTCCCCGACCCTCACTCCCCCGGCCCGCGGACCCTCATTCCCGCCCCGGGACCCTCGTCCCCGACCCTCACGCCCCCTGCCCACGGATCCTCTTTCTCTCCTCCCGGGTCAGGCCTGCCTGTCTCCGGACCGTCTGCCCCACAGGCCTCCCCCTCCCCGCGCCCGGGTTGCTGGTGGGGAGGGGCTGGAGCCCACCGGCCGGGAGAGGAG
>NW_027797692.1:0-284 GCF_054177405.1 Leptonychotes weddellii | reverse complement strand
CAACCCCAGACAAAAAGGGGCCTACGAGAATTCCTGGGGGCTGCAGGATTCTGCTGCATCTGGATCCCTGGGTTCTCAGCAATAGCAAGACCCCTTTATGATCTCTTAGGGGGACCAGATCAAGAACCCCCTGCCTGGACTGAGGAAGCAGAAGCCGCTTTCACAGAGATAAAGACCGCCCTGGGGTGGGCTCCAGCCCTGGGCCTACCAGATATAGAAAAACCCTTCAATCTCTTTGTGCATGAAAAGGAAAAAATAGGGCTCGGGGTACTCACCCAAACTGT
>NW_027797691.1:0-284 GCF_054177405.1 Leptonychotes weddellii | reverse complement strand
GGATGTAAGCCGTTGCACCCATTATTTAAGCACCGAGTCCTGGTTTCCCCATGCGGAAAGGCCCCTTTTGCCCCACTGCGCTGAGTCTTAGAGATAGCATGAAGTCCTTGTCACATCTTAGGTACTTGACATTAGGAAGCATCTGGCCCAGGGTCTGTACAGAGTGGACACTGAATTCATAGTTCTTTTTTTTTTTTTTTTAAAGATTTTATTTATTTATTTGAGACAGAGAGAATGAAAGAGAGAGAGCACATGAGAGGGGGGAGGGTCAGAGGGAGAAGCAG
>NW_027797690.1:0-284 GCF_054177405.1 Leptonychotes weddellii | reverse complement strand
TTCCCTCTCCCTCTGCCCCTCCCCCTGCTCATGCTCTCTCTCGCTCTCTAATAAATGAATTAAAAATCTTAAAAAAAAAAAAAAACCCACAAGGGATTCATTCACTGATTCAACAGATGTTTATCAAATGACTACTAGAATCTAAGCACAGCCCTGCATGCTAGATATGCAATAGTGGGCGTTAAAAACAGAAGTCTCACGGGCGCCTGGGTGGCTCAGTTGGTTGGGCGACTGCCTTCGGCTCAGGTCATGATCCTGGAGTCCCGGGATCGAGTCCCGCATCA
>NW_027797689.1:0-284 GCF_054177405.1 Leptonychotes weddellii | reverse complement strand
GGCCTCGATCCCAGGACCCTGGGATCATGACCTGAGCCGAAGGCAGACGCTTAATGACTGAGCCACCCAGGTGCCCCTAAAATATTTTATTAATTTTAATAATACGCTTGTAGATTTTCTATTTTCCTAGTAGATAATCATATCCTCTACTTAAATGAAAGTTGGTATGCTGTGTTTAATCCCTTTAAATTTTATATCATTTTCTTCATTAAATACATCAAGACTTCCAGAACAAAATTAAGCAGCGCTGGTGATACTGAAAACCCATCTCTTTTTTTTTTTTT
>NW_027797688.1:0-3106 GCF_054177405.1 Leptonychotes weddellii | reverse complement strand
AGACATCCAGATGGCCAACAGACACATGAAAAAGTGCTCAACATCACTTGGCATCAGGGAAATGTAAGTCAGAACCACAATGAGATACCACCTCACACCAGTCAGAATGGCTAAAATTAACAAGTCAGGGAACAACAGATGTTGGCGAATATGTGGAGAAAGGGGAACCCTCCTATGCTGTTGGTGGGAATGCAAGCTGGTGCAGCCACTCTGGAAAACAGTATGGAGGTTCCTCAAAAAGTTGAAAATAGAGCTACCTTACAACCCAGCAATTGCACTACTGGGTATTTATCCCAAAGATACAAATGTTGTGATCCAAAGGGGCACATGCACCCCAATGTTTATAGCAGCACTGTTCACAATAGCCAAACTATGGAAAGAGCCTAGATGTCCATCAACAGATGAATGGATGAAGAAGATATGGTGTATATATACAATGGAATATTATGCAGCTATCAAAAACAAAAATGAAATCTTGCCATTTGTAACAATGTGGTTGGAACTAGAGGATATTATGCTAAGCGAAATAAATCAGAGAAAGACAAGTATGATATGATCTCACTGATATGAGGAATTTGAGAAACAAGACAGAGGCTCATAGGGGAAGGGAGGGAAAATGAAACAAGACGAAACCGGAGAGGGAGACAAACCATTAAGAGCCTCTTAATCTCAGGACACAAACTGAGGGTTGCTGGAATGGAGGGGGGTTGGAGGGATGGGTGGCTGGGTGATGGACATTGGGGAGTGTAGGTACTATGGTGAGTGCTGGGAACTTTGTAAGACTGATGAATCACAGACCTGTACCCCTGAAACAAACAATACATTATATGTTAATGAAAAAATTTTAAAAAAAGGGGCACCTGGATGGCTCAGTCAGTTGAGCATCTGCCTTCGGCTCAGGTCATGATCCCGGGGTCCTGGGATCGAGCCCCGTGTCGGTCTCTCCTCGGCGGGAGGCCTGCTTCTCCCTCTCCCGCTCCCCTGCTGTGTTCCCTCTCTCGCTCTCTCTCTGTCAAGTAAGTAAATAAAATGTTTTTAAAAAAAATTAAAAAAAGAAACTCACTTTATTTTTAACCTGTATCTTTGTAATTAAAAGTATGGGAAAAGGTACTATATAAACACTGAGAAGGCTGGAGTGACTATGTATTAGATAAAGGAGACTTCAGAACAAGGAAAATATTACAAGGGATAAGAAAGTACATTTTATAATGAAAAAAGGATCAATTCATTGGGAAGACCCAGCAATCCTGAATGTGTGTTCATCCAATGCTAGAGCAAAACAAAAACTGACAGCTGAAAGGAGCAATAGACAAATCCATAATGGTAGTTGGAAATTGCAACAGTCTCTTTAAATAACTGATAGAACAAGCAAGCAAAAAAATCAGCGAACATGACTATCAATGGACTGTACCTAATTGACATTTATAGAATACCATGCCCATATTCCTTTCAAGTGTGCAAGTAACATTTATCAAAATGGGCTATATGCTGGGCTATAAAACGTGTTTCAACAAATTTAAAAGGATTTAAATTATAAGGAGTCCTTTGACTAAAATGGAATTAAATAAAAAGAAAAATCTGGAAAATTGCTGAATATTTGAAAGTTAAATAACATACTTCTAAATAAACGTAGGTCAAAGATGAATTCATAAGGGAAAAAAAGGAATTCACAAGGGAAATTAAGAAATATTTTGAACTAAATGAAAATGAAAACATAGTATATCAAAATTTGTGGGATGCAGCTAAAGCAGTGTTTTAGAGGGAAAGCTTAAAGCTTCAAAAGAAAGCTCTAGGGCACCTGGGTGGCTCAGTTGGTTAAGCATCTGCCTTTGGCTCGGGTCATGATCCCAGGGTCTTGGGATCGAGCCACACATCGGGCTCCCTGCTCAGTGGGGAGTCTGCTTCTCCTACTCACCATGCCCCCCACCCCCCACTCATGTGTGCTTTCCCTCTCTTTCTGTGTCAAATAAATAAATAAAATCTTAAAAAAAAAAAAAAAGGTCTAAAATCAATTACCCCAAGTCTGCCTTTAGAAACTAGAAAAAGATCACACTAAGTAGAAGGAGAGAAATAAAAAGCTGGGATGAAATAGCAAATCTGAGTAACCCTGTATTTATTTTTTTAATTGGATTTATAGTTAAAAGCCTTTCCGCAAAGAAAAGTCTAGACTCACATGGCTTTATTGGTGAATTCTATTGAACATTTAAGGAAGAAATAGTAACAAAATTTTCACAAATTTCAGAAAACTTACGAGGACAACATTATCTTGATATCAAACCAGGCAAAGACATGAGGAAAAAAGAAAGTATAGCTCAGTATCCCTCATGAATATATACTCAGAATCATTAAAAATTATTAGCAAATTGAATCTACACACACATGCGCACACACACACGGTAATACATCATGACTAATTGGTTTAATCCCAATTGCAAGGTTGATTTAACATTAAAGTCAGTGTAATTCACCATATTAATAAAGCAGAAAAGCCAAATGACCTTGTAACAGATGCATGAAAAGCATTTAAACAAAGTTTACTAATTTGTGATAAAAGCTCTCAGTTAACTAGGAATAGAAGGAAACTTCCTCAGTCTGATAAAGGGAACTTCCTCAATCTGATAAAAGGCATCTGTGAAGAACCTATGGGTGAACCTCATGCTTAATGGTAAAGATTGGATGCTTTCAATTTAGTGTCCAGAACAAGTGAAGGATATTTATATCAACTTCTGTTTAACCTGTTCTGAAGATCCTAGCTGATGTATTAAGGCAAATAAAAGGGATAAGCTCACAGAAAGGAAAAGTAAAATTATGTTTATTTTTTAGATGTCTTATAAATGACATGATTGCACATGTAGAAAGTTCTACTTCTAAGCTGCATCCCGCAAATTTTGATAAAAAAAGCTACTAGAGTTTAAGTTTAGCTAGGATACAAGATCAGTTTATGAAAACCTGTTGTATTTCTGTATACTAACAATACACAGTTGGCAGTTGAAATTTGAAAAGCAGTACCATTTGTCGTAGCATCAAGTAATATAAAAACATTCCCCAAGAACAGAAGAGTGAGAGTATTTGTTTTATTTTTATTTATTTATTTATTTATTTATTT
>NW_027797687.1:0-284 GCF_054177405.1 Leptonychotes weddellii | reverse complement strand
ATTTATTTGAAAGAGACAGAGAGAGCATGAGCAGAGAGAGGGAGAAGCAGGCTCTCTGCTGAGTAGGGAGCCCAATATGGAACTTGATCCCAGGACCCTGAGATCATGACCTGAGCCGAAGGCAGACGCCCAACTGACTGAGCCACCCAGGCGCCCCATCTTGCTGTGTTCTAAAATGTCATTCAATCCTATAGTCAGATGAGGGAGATTTTGTTTAGAAAATTGGTTCAGCAAAGGATAGCTATAAAATGCTGTGAAGATTGCTCAATTTACTCAAAGTTAGT
>NW_027797686.1:0-284 GCF_054177405.1 Leptonychotes weddellii | reverse complement strand
TGTGTTAAAGAAAATTCAGCTAATTACATTTCCAGTGTCACTACATGAGGAAAATCAGAATACCAAATATAATGTTTATTATTTCTTTTTTTTTCTCATTAATTATTTATTAGAAAAAAATTCACCTAATAGAGTGATATTTTTAATGTCTTTTTTTCAGTTAAAATTTATAAAAATGCTTAAAACCTATTTCATTTTTTTCATATGGGAATTTTTATACATGTTCTTAAAATGCTAATATTCAATCTTTTTCTTATTTACAGAACAAGACTTTTTTCATGTGA
>NW_027797685.1:0-284 GCF_054177405.1 Leptonychotes weddellii | reverse complement strand
CGTTATTATATTTCTAGATTTTGGCTTGTTTTGCATCTTGGAGTTGTCTTTCAACAATTCCAGATAATTCTTGGTCTTTATATCTTCAGATTCTGCTTCTAAGGTGTTGTTTTTTTTTTTCCCTTCTGAGAGAGCTTCTCATTCTGTCTCTGTTTTCTTACCCTTACTCTGTGTGTTCTCTTTTTTGGTCTCTTTGTGCTTAATTCTAGGTGATTTCTTCTGAATTATCTTCCCGTTCACCACTTCTCTGTTCTGCTGTCCAATCTGCCACCAAAAGTGCCCAT
>NW_027797684.1:0-284 GCF_054177405.1 Leptonychotes weddellii | reverse complement strand
GGTTCCTTCCTTCCCCACCTCCTTGTGCTCTAAAAGGCAAGTGAATCAAATCTGATTAGTTTGGAAAAACGAGTAGCAAACTTCTGGGCTCGCCTGTGAGGAGCTGAGTTGGGGAGTGGGGAGGAGAAGAGGCACGCTCCATTCTTTCCCCACCTTCATCTGGGGTTCTGACTTCACAGCAAAGCCTTCAGGGTTGGGAGAGAATTCTGGACAAGCACTGGGGCTGGCTCTGGACCCTAACATCATTGTGGACGGCAGATGTGACAGGAGCTTGGAAGGAGAGG
>NW_027797683.1:0-284 GCF_054177405.1 Leptonychotes weddellii | reverse complement strand
TAACAAGGTAAATATATGTCAAACTTCATCAGAAACCAACAAACTTCTAAAAAAGTGGTTGCAACATTTACACTCCCACCAGCAACGTTTGAGACTTCCCCTTGCTCCATATTTTTGATAATATTTTTAAATGACTGCCTTTTAAATGTAGTCATTCTGATAGACATTTATGGGTATCTCAAAGTGGTTTATATTTTCATTTCACTGATGACTAATAATATTGAGCATTATTTCATGTATTTATTGGATATTTGTATATCTCTGTGACATGTGTGTTGAATTTC
>NW_027797682.1:0-284 GCF_054177405.1 Leptonychotes weddellii | reverse complement strand
GCATCAGTGACATGCATTCAGGTTACAATTTTAATATTTAAGAATAGCATTTCAAAAAGAAACAAGATTCTAAACAATTTTCACTTAACTTCTTTGGCAAAATATTCCAGGTGGGTTAATGTCTCCTTCATAAAGCGAGAATCTTCTGAAAGTCTCTCATAAATCACTGTATCCTATCCGGAAAAAAAAAAAAAAAAAAAGTTCTTGTGACCAATATCTTACCTAAGCCTAACAATCCAAATTTTAAATACTGCATTATAATTTTATTGTTATATCTAATAGAT
>NW_027797681.1:0-284 GCF_054177405.1 Leptonychotes weddellii | reverse complement strand
GAAATCAAAGCTCTGTGGTGTGACCAGAATAAGCCAGGACCTTTCTGTGTCTCCTCTCTGCCATCCTCTGATGGGGACACTCGGCTCCCCTCTTCCATAAGGCTGGCACCCCACAGCAGAAGCTGCTCGCAGTGAAAGAAGCTCTCTCCATGCTCAGAGGGGAAATGGATCACGTTCAAAAGTAAGTTGAGCCCCCTTCCGAATCTTGGACATAGTATCTGGGGGAATCCAGCCTCTTTGCCTCCCTCGGCTGATCGCAGGCTAATTTCTTTTCTTTTTTTTTT
>NW_027797680.1:0-284 GCF_054177405.1 Leptonychotes weddellii | reverse complement strand
GGAGTCCCTGGATCGAGTCCCGCATCGGGCTCCCTGCTCGGCGAGGAGCCTGCTTCTCCCTCTAACCCTCCCCCCTCTCATGTACTCTCTCTCTCTCATTCTCGCTCTCTCAAATAAATAAATAAATCTTTAAAAAAAAAAAAAACACACACAAATGATTCAGCCAAAATACCAAAAACAAGCAAAACCAAGTTTCTCCGAAGGATTTCTTTTAGTTCCCTCTCAGACACCATATTAAAGTAAAGGCATAAGAACAGCCAGAGATCCAAACCACCAAAGGTCTC
>NW_027797679.1:0-284 GCF_054177405.1 Leptonychotes weddellii | reverse complement strand
TCTTGGTTTCCATCTGAAATGGAAGGTGGGTGGGTGGCATTTGGAGGCAGCTCTTTGACATCAGTCAGAGAAGTCTCACTCTTTTTTTTTTTTTTTAAAGATTTTATTTATTTATTTGAGAGAGCGAGAATGAGAGACAGAGAGCATGAGAGGGAGGAGGGTCAGAGGGAGAAGCAGACCCCCTGCCGAGCAGGGAGCCCGATGCGGGATTCGACCCCGGGACTCCAGGATCATGACCTGAGCCGAAAGCAGTCGCTTAACCGACTGAGCCACCCAGGCACCCC
>NW_027797678.1:0-284 GCF_054177405.1 Leptonychotes weddellii | reverse complement strand
CCACTTCCGTGGATATATCCAAAGGAAATGGAAAAAGGATATTGAAGAGATATCTGCACTTCCATGTTCACTGCAGCATTAGTCACAGTAGTTAAGATGTGGAAACATCATAAATGCCCATCAGCAGATGAACGAATAAAGAAGACGTAGTATAAATATTATGCAGCCATCAAAAGGAACGAGATCTTGCCATTTGCAATGACGTGGATGGAACTGGAGGGTATTATGTTGAGTGAAATAAGTCAAACAGAGAAAGACATGTATCATATGATCTCATTGATATG
>NW_027797677.1:0-3106 GCF_054177405.1 Leptonychotes weddellii | reverse complement strand
AATCAATCACCTGGAGGGCTAGTTAAAACACACATTGCCAGCCCCACTCCCAGAGTGTCTGATTCAGTAGGTCTGGGGTAGGGTCTGAGAATTTGCATTTCTAACAAGTGTCCAGGCGTGGCTGATAACCACTGGGCTAGACTATAAACAACCAAGAAGCAACAGAGCAAGAAAGTAAGGGAAGGAAGGAGGAAAGGAGTAGGGGCGACATGGTTTATTAGAGCAAGAAATGAACCCCAAGGGCTGGTCCCTGTGAGGTTTTCCTCTTCCTCACCCACCCTGACCTCAGACTTGTCTAGACGTTTTCACAGTATCTTTTAAAGCCCTCCCCCACCTTCCCTGCTCTGGCCCACAGGTGAGGCCAAAACCTCCACGTAAAGTCCTTAGAGCTGGTGCTTCAAAAAGCCCAAAGTGGGCTCCCCTTCCACCACCTCTCATCTCCACTTCCCCGTTCAGAGGCTGCGGGCTGCACAGCTGCCTGCCTCACGTGAAGCCCTGAGGATCAAGAGTCACGGAAGGTGGTTGTGGCCAATTTACCCATCTCTCCCTGGCCGCCTCCATGCACGCACAGGAGCCCTGAAGAGCGCGGTGCTCAGAGAAAGGTAAGGGGGGGGGGCACATTACAATAGGATGGGTGGAGGAGTTAAAAACCACAGCTCATATTGACTCAGCTCATCTTTCAAGTTCTCCTGAATCATCAGTGAATGCGGACTTGCTTTCATAGTCATCAGGTCTGAATGTGGGTCATAAACGTGTTTGAATGTAACAGCACAGAAGTGAGCCAGGAATGCAGGGAAAAAGAGCTTTCAAGTGGGTGTGACAACCCAGGAGCGACCCTCCTCTCCAAATCTGGTAACTGTTTGCTTAGCTCCAGTTGGCGGGGAGGGGTGGGGGGAAGACCAAGGCACCAGTTCTATCCAGGGGCCCAAAGCTGCTCTAGCGACAGCAGGAGGGGGGCCAGAGATTGGTCAACGCCAAGGCTGAGAGAAGGAACCCTGCCCCTGGAGCAGAGGCATGGGGGGTGGGGGTGGGGTTGGGGGGAGGGGGTTCTGGGCGGGGGGCGGGGGGTGAGGGCAGCTGGAGCTGTGGCCCCTCCGGCTGCCTAGCGAGCCCTAGAGGACCACCCGACAGGCCACGGCTGTGAGCTTCTCAGCCCCAGGCGGGCGCTGCAGGTGAGAGGCCACCCTCACACTGAGGAAAATGCAAGCCATGCCACTCAGAACACAGAGACTTCTACCTCCTTTCATTGTTGCTGTGAGCTCCAGAAGAAAAAAAATTCAAAACCGTGAATGGATTTTCTGTTTCAAAAGACTGAAAATCTTTCCAGAAGACCTAGAAGAATCTGGGGCTTTGAGGTCTCTCATCTCCTCCCTTTTCCTCTAGCTCCATGGGTGGGGAGCTACCAGGCAGCCCCCCTTCAGTCCCTTTCAGAAGAGCCTGTGTGTGGCTGGTGGGTGGGTGAGGCCCTGGACATGCTTCCTTAAAGCCACCGGGAAAGAGGAGGTTGCTGATTCACCCACAGCTGCTTCCTGGAATTGCAGGGCCAGGCTGGCAAATGAATGATATTTTTCCAAGGTGATCCAGAGCTGTTACAACATTCCTGCTCTATCCCCAGCAGACCTTCCTGTAAGTCAAACCAGAAAGTTACCCGAACCATGCATTCCTGAGCAGTCAAGCACATGAGACTGCAGACACACTGTTTCCAACGTGCCTCCATAGCCCTCTGGAGAGCTGAGGTCCCATCACCCACATGGCCTCTGGACTTCCCTAGGGGGGCCATGCATCTGTCTGGCGGGCACTGGAGTCATGCGGAGGCCTATGTGTGGCTCCAAGTCATCCAGGAAGTGCAGGACTGGCCTGATTCCCCTAAGAGGACCATCAGCTGAGAAGGGAGTGGAGCCTTGAGCCTGCTTTGTCCTGCATTTCACAAAGACCCTTTCTCTCCTCCTGCCCGGCTCTGCAGCTTCTATGAATAGAAAGCTATCAGGTCCTGCACTGAATCGGTCTTGGCTTTTTCTCAGAAATAAGGCCCTGGTTTGCGAGTGCCCCTGATTAACCCTTGGTCTCCTTCTCTCTCTGTCTCTCACATGAAGGAGGCATGAAGGAGAGAATCAAGTTTCTCTGCTGCTTTGGAGGGTAGAGGCTTTCACTTGGGGATGTGCAGAGAGGGGCGAGGAGAAAATTCTAGACTTCTCATGTTCTGCCTCTGAGACAGATTGCGCGATGGGAAACAAATAAACCTACTTGGTTCCACTCTCCTTATCCCTTCCCCAGTAAGTGGAAAGCTACTGAGCACGGAGGTGTCTGGGGAATAAAACAGTTGGAGCTGAGCACTAGGGGCTTGCTAAGAGCCTTCCCTGGTATGAACTGGAGTAGGACTTCACCCTCCCTCCCCCTTGACTGATGGCTTCTGGAGCCTTTGGATGGGAAATGCTGACTGAGCTGAAGGTTCCTGCTTTTAAACCTAATTCCTCAGTTACGGTGAATAGAATATAACTATAATTTGTACTGAGAGTTAAGAGTTTACAAGGTATCTTTTTTTTTTATCCTCGTCACAGTCCTCTGAAGTTGGTATTATTACTATTATTATTGCTGTTGAATCAGTAAAGAGCAAGGTTTGGGAGGGTTTAACAACTGGCCCAGGGTGAATGCAGAGTCAGGTTTCAAATCCATGGTCTCCTGACTCCAAGTCCGTATTCTTCAGAAACAAGGCACGACTGGCTAGGAAATCGTGTTTTCTAGGGTCCAGCGAGCCAGCTACTGCAGAGCTGGAGGACTGATTGGTGTTAGGGTTCTTTGGCAGGTGTTTCCTGTTAAGCGCAGGCTGACTTAGATTTGTGACAGGGCCGGACCACTGGGGCAGCCTCTGTTTTGTGGGTCCCTGATACACGAATTGGCTTTATCAGGGCCCTAACATTCTGAGAAGATACAGATGAAATGGAGAAGTCTGCTGTGCCCGTGACTTTGTGGAAATGTTGGTCTGCAACAGGCACGTGGTGGTTGTGATACTGTAATTTATCATAAATACGTATTTGGTTTTTGACCCATTCCTAGCTCCTAAAACCCCTGGAATTTCCAGCATTGAGAGCAATCACGGTGTCTTTTG
>NW_027797676.1:0-284 GCF_054177405.1 Leptonychotes weddellii | reverse complement strand
TGTGTTTCCATCTACATTTGAACCTATAGCCATACAGCCATTTGATCCATTGGGCATGATAAGCATAATAACTAATGCTTACTCACTTTTCAGGGACCTTTAAAATATTTACGTCCTAAAATTTTTTTTCCCACATATACACAGATTTATTTCAATAAATACAGTATAGTACTATAAGTCCATTTGCTATTTTTAAAAATTTTTTATTGTTATGTTAATAACCATACATTACATCATTAGTTTTTGATGTAGTGTTCCATGATTCATTGTTTGTGCATAACACC
>NW_027797675.1:0-284 GCF_054177405.1 Leptonychotes weddellii | reverse complement strand
GTCATTTTGACTGCCTCATGGTACTGTTTGCATTTCAGTTTTTCAAAAGCAGAGACCCAGACAGTAAACTTTAGAAATATGTAAGATGAAGTCTTTGTTGAAATTTATTATTATCTCTTCACTCTTGGCAAATTACCGTGTTGTTATATAGTTGGTAGGTTGGTGTAACTGTCAGTCTTGTGGGTTTTAATATTCATCTGTACTAGATTTTTCTTAAAAAGATGTATTTATTTTAGAGACAGAAAGAGAGCATGAGCGGGAGGGACAGAGGGAGGGGGAGAGAG
>NW_027797674.1:0-284 GCF_054177405.1 Leptonychotes weddellii | reverse complement strand
GCAGATTGTATTTCAATAATGCAATTTAACAAATATTTACTTGAGCACCTATCCAATTCAAATACAGCAGTAAACATAATTGATGACAGCTAGTTAACTTCAAATGTAAAGAGTAATTGGTCAATTTAGACAAAAGGCTCTAGATGGAGAGATAAAAGCAAAGGAAAGGGATATGGTATAAGAAATGTGATCTGGAATCATGGTCTATTTTGAGTTATAGGATGCTAGAGAAGTAGAGTGAAAAGAAGCTGAGAAATAACTAGATACTATAATACTGTGGAGTT
>NW_027797673.1:0-284 GCF_054177405.1 Leptonychotes weddellii | reverse complement strand
TTAAAATTTTGGGAGGCAGTTTCTTCTAACAAACCAAAATTCACGCAAAATCTAGTGTATGGCTCTGTTCTAATCACCAGACTGATCATATTCTTTTTTTTCCCCTTTCGTTCCCCCCATTTTTCAGGTCTCTTTTGATTTGTTTAGTGTGTATTTTTCTGGGGTCATTGTTACCACTATATCATTTTGTTTTCTCATTCATCTATTCTTCTCTGGGCAAAATGACAAAAAGGAAAAACTCACCTCAAAGGAAAGAACAAAAGGCAGTACCAACTGACAGGGAT
>NW_027797672.1:0-284 GCF_054177405.1 Leptonychotes weddellii | reverse complement strand
TCATAATCTTTGTTCCATCCTCACTAATGATACTGTTAAGTACTGTTTTAATTTCTCTTCAAAAGCTGGACCAGGTCCCTGGAATCCTCCAACGTACCAAGCACACAGCAGGTTCTCCATGATTACTTGTCGGATCAGCCACTTCGAAGCCCTCTTGGCAGTTAGAGTATCTGAGTATACATAGATGCATCAGATAACATGTTTATTACTTTGCTGCATTTTGGTATTTTTCATTCAAATATACCACGTCTAGAAATGAAGCTTAGTGGCAGTCCTCCTCCACC
>NW_027797671.1:0-284 GCF_054177405.1 Leptonychotes weddellii | reverse complement strand
GCCCCACATCGGGTTCCCTGCTCGGCAGGAAGCCTGCTTCTCCCTCTCCCACTCCCCCTGCTTGTGTTCCTCCTCTCGCTGTATCTCTCTGTCAAATAAAATCTTTAAAAAATAAATAAAGTTAGAGCTTAATTGATTTGGAATCCTCAGAAATCAAGTGATATATAAATATGAGAACAGGCTAAAGCCTTTTTTTTTTTACAAATTTAAACAGAATAAAAATTTTCTGATCTGTGTATAAATAAATAAATAAATCGAACCTTAGAGATGGCTATAACCAAGTT
>NW_027797670.1:0-284 GCF_054177405.1 Leptonychotes weddellii | reverse complement strand
AGAGCCAAGTAAAACTTATACCAGAATTGCTAGGTTGGTTTAACATAAAAAAACAATTTATGTAATACCATAATAATAAAGAACAAAAAAATGGTCATTTTAATACAGAAAAAACAAACCATTTGAGAGAAGAATCCAGTACTTTAATGATGGAAACACTCAACAACTAGGAAAACCCATAGTCAACATATTTAACAGTAAAAAAGTAAAAGAATCATCCTAAGATAAGGAACAAGACAAGGATGTCTACTCTCACCCCTTCTAACCAACATCATACTTGAGGT
>NW_027797669.1:0-284 GCF_054177405.1 Leptonychotes weddellii | reverse complement strand
TTATTTATTTGACAGAACGAGAGAACAGGAGAGCACAAGCAGTGGGAGCTGCAGAAGGAGAGGGAGAAGCAGGCCCCTGCCGAGCAGGGATCCTGATGAAGGGCTGGATCCCAGGACCCTAGGAACACGACCTGAGCCAGAGGCAGTCACTTAACCAACTGAGCCACCCATGTGCACCTGTAAACTCATTTTTTTTTTTTTACAGTGGGAGAAGTACTGAATATTTATGTAGCTCATTTATGATTTTATATTTCCCATTAATTAGAACTTTGTAAATGATAGAT
>NW_027797668.1:0-284 GCF_054177405.1 Leptonychotes weddellii | reverse complement strand
TGGTGTAAGGAAATGGTCCAGTTTCATTCTTCTGCATGTGGCTATCCAATTTTCCCAACACCATTTGTTGAAGAGACTGTCTTTGTTCCATTGGACATTCTTTCCTGCTTTGTCGAAGATGAGTTGACCATAGAGTTGAGGATAATTATATATTTTGATAACTTTTTTATTATAATGTGTGTATTGTACAAACATATTTACATTTACATATCAACTCTTCAGAGCAGTAATCATCAAAAAGAATTACCTACCCAGTTCTGTATCCAACAGGCAATCTTAATTCT
>NW_027797667.1:0-284 GCF_054177405.1 Leptonychotes weddellii | reverse complement strand
CTGCGGGCTCTGGAGCCACTCACCCCTCTGCCCCCGATGCTTCCAATCCGTGCAGGGGCGTTGGCGAGAGACCCGCTGGGAAGCACACCCTGAAGGCTGAGCCCAGACCAACATGTGCCATCTTCATCCTCATTCTGTTCACCCTCTCCTTCATCATCGGTGTCTTGGCCGCTCGCCTGTACCGAGCACCACCTCCGAATCGGGCGTTGTGCCAAGTGCACCATCACGATCCATCCCATGTCACCTCTCAGGCCTGTGCCATAAGCACTATGATCTCCCGTTTT
>NW_027797666.1:0-3106 GCF_054177405.1 Leptonychotes weddellii | reverse complement strand
AAAAAAAAAAAAAAGAAAATGAAGACATGCCAAAGCAGAGTTACAAAAGTTCTGGGTGTTGAACGCTGTATGATGACCCACTTCTTCCCACCCTTTCCCTGCATCTCTGGAACCGTGTGAGCAGCCCCATTCAGAGATAAAGTCAGAAGCTTGAATCTGAGGCCCTTCCTGCGAGGGAGGCCCGGGCTCCCTGTCCCCGCTGCCCCTTTCTGTTGTTGGGCCCTTGGGGTGGTGAGGGCTGAGGGGTCCGAGGGGCTGGGAACTAACGAGGCATCCCCCTAGAGCTGCGCCTCGGGGCCGCACACGGTGGTGCAGTGTGAGCTGCAGGAGATGGTGCGAGGCGAGCGGGCCATGGTCAGGGTGCTGGCCTTCCTGCAGCAGCCTGGCCTCCAGCAGGTGGGGAGGGGGGTGCCGGTGGGCGGGGCTTTCTGGGGGCGGGGCCCAAGCTTGCTCTGGGGAGAGATGGGGGGCAGGGGCAGCAGGGGCTGAAGAGGGAGTGAGGGCAAGGCTTACTTTTGAGGGGAGGGGATTAGGCCAGGGCCGGGACTCCTGCTACCAGTCGGCCCACGTAAATGGCTTTCACCCACCCCATTCAGAGGCCACTGGATCAGTTCGTGCTGCAGTCGCAAGCTTGGTTCAACGTCTCCTCCCTTCCCTACGCTGTGCCCGCCCTCAGCCTGCCTAGTGGGGAAACTCTGGTGAGTATGGAGCCTGTAGGACCCACTGTCTTCCCAAGCGTCGGCGCCCCACACGGTGGGGGTGGGGCATCCCCGCGTCTGAGGGGTGGCACAGGTAGGTGGCTTGGTTGGGGGTCCTCAGCCCACAAGTTTGAGTCTTTGGGAGAGGCAGGTGGCAAGGTGACTGAGAAAACATGTGGGTTTGCCCTCAGGTGCAGACGCACCTGCTTCGAGCCTTGGAGGAAAGGGACATTCCCATCTGGTGGGTGCTGGTAGGCGCGCTCGGCGGCCTGGTGTTGCTCACGCTCCTGGTCCTGGCCATGTGGAAGGTGAGGCATGAAGGGAGGGTGGGGTCCCTGGGCGGGCACAGGCTTGGCCGTGCCCTACCTCACAGGGAGGCAGAGAGAGATGGTGACCCAGGGTCCATTCACATCTCCACTATTAAAGAGTGTCATTCTCCAGAGGACCTCTTCCAGGGCACAGACCCCTGGGAGAGGTGGCACCTAAAATCCGAAGGCCTTTCAGCCTGTTCCCGGCTGAGAGGAAGAGTCACAGGGAGGGAGTCCTGCCTGCAGGAATTCCCTAAGGAGGGGGCGCCTGGGTGGCTCAGTTGGTTAAGGAATTCCCTAAGGAGGACAGGGCTCAACTCCCAATCCCTCCCCCCCGCCCCCACTGAGGTGGGAGACCCGAGTCTGATCCAGACCCTCTGGGGAGGCCCTGCGGGGTCACTCCCTCCTCTGAGCCAGGAGGGCTGTTCTCAAACTCGCTCAAGTGCTCAAGCCCTGGGAAGTCATGGTGCTTTTAGGGAAAATCATGCATTAGACTTACAGTCATCAAATACATATCATTGGGCGCTTGAGTCACATAGAGACATAATGGCCAATAATTAAGAAAAATTCGGGGGAGGGGCGCCTGCATGGCTCAGTCAGTTAAGCATCTGCCTTCAGCTCCCGTCATGATCTTGGGGTCCTGGGATCGAGGCCCACATCTGGGCTCCCTGATCAGCGGGGAGTCTGCTTCTCCCTCTCCCTCTGCCCCTTCCCCCTACTCATGCTTTCTCTCTCTCTCTCTCTCTCAAATAAATAAATAATCTTTAAAAAAATTCAGGGGAGGGGCGCCTGGGTGGCTCAGTCGTTAAGCGCCTGCCTTTGGCTCAGGTCATGATCCCAGGGTCCTGGGATCGAGTCCACGTCAGGCTCTCTGCTCCATGTCAGGCTTCCTGCTCCACATCAGGGAGCCTGCTTCTCCCTCTCCCACTTCCCCTGCTGTGTTCCCTCTCTTGCTGTCTCTCTGTCAAATAAATAAATAAAATCTTCAAAAAAAAAATTCAGGGGAAAAAGACAAATTAAACACAAGTAACTTGTTACATCTGTTATCTCTGAATGGGGAAGGCCTCCATTTGTGCATGCAGTGGGATCTGATTCTCTGCTGGTCCAGGGGGAGGACCTCATGACTGGCTGCTTTCTAGCCTGCTTCTTCAACTGCTGCTCGGTGGGCCCACTGATCATCTTTACACCCTGTCCCCGGCCCCTGTGCACCCCCAGGTCGGCTTCTTCAAGCGCAACCGGCCGCCACTAGAAGAAGATGAGGAGGAGTGAGGGGGCAGCCCGCGCCCTGTCCTAGGAGGAAGGCTGGGGTCTGTGCCTGCTCTGCCCAATCTTCAGCGTGTGCCCCCCCCCCACTCTGCTCACCCACGGGTTGGAGCTGTCCCATGGAGGCCTCCTGGTGTTCTCCCCCTCCGGTGAGAGCTGCCCATTCCTTTCCCTGCTGCCCAATAAAGAGGCTGAGCCCCAACCCCCAGCATGCTGCCTCCTCTTGGGTCTGCGAAGAGAAGGGGACCAGGGACAGGTGATGTTTGGAGGGAGGGGCTGGGGCTAGCAGAAGTGTGTGCAGAGAGTGTCTCTGCCAATTACTGTCTTTGGGGAGTGTCTGGGAGTAGAGAGTCGGGGCGGAACAGAGGAGAAAGGGTGGCAGAGCCTCCAGGAGAGACTGGAGGGGGATGGGGTGTCTGAGGGTGCTGGGTGCCATGGAGGCTGGGAGCATCAGAGAAGGCAGGCTGGTCCCTGGTGGACAGTTTTCAACAGTATTTTTTTTTTTTTTCATGATTTTAGAGGGATAAGCCTCAAGTGGACCTGAGATTCGGGAATATAACTTGCTCTCCCCACTCCCATTAAAAAAAAAAGCCTTTAAAGCCATGTTCAGGTGAGGAGGGGGCCGGGGGAAGCTGACTAAGCCCTCAGCCTGAGGAAAGCAGCATCACACCAGGGAGAGGAGAGCGGGCTTTGTCCAGCTACCCTTCCTCCCCATCAAGGAGAAAGCTCTTCAGTTAGGAAAGAGGGCTCCAGGCAGGGAACTCACAGGAGCGCTAGGAGCAGAAGAGAACTCTCCCGCCTCCGCCCGCCAGGACTGGAGTCCCAGGATAGACGGGG
>NW_027797665.1:0-284 GCF_054177405.1 Leptonychotes weddellii | reverse complement strand
ACTAAAAACGCAAGTGATTACCTAATTAATTCTTCCCAGCACCAACTTTAATAAACAAATGCATCATCAGCAGAAGTTAAAAAATTTGTAAATTTTGTATAGGAAATGCATAAAAAATCATAGAACTTAGTGAAATCAAGGAATTCAACAAAAGTCTCAAGCACAGTAATCACATTAAGTTTATTTTAACTAATAGTGCCTCCTGTCCTCAAGTTTCAGAATAGTCTTTACATTTTGCACTGTCACAATTTTGTTTTTGTCAAAAAGGAAAACCTTTTTCTATT
>NW_027797664.1:0-284 GCF_054177405.1 Leptonychotes weddellii | reverse complement strand
GACTTATGATGAAAAGAGCACAGAGCCTGACATGGGGCTCGATCTCATGACCCTGAGATCATGACCCGAGCTGAAATCAAGAGTTGGATGCTTAACCAACTGAGATGCCAGGCACCCAACTTTTCCTGACTTTTATTTTTTTATTTTTTTATTTTTTTTAAGATTTTATTTATTTATTTGAGAGAGAGAGAGTGAGAGAGAGCATGAGAGGGGAGAGGGTCAGAGCTTTTCCTGACTTTTAAAAGAATTGTCTTGGGGCGCCTGGGTGTCTCAGTTGTTAAGAG
>NW_027797663.1:0-284 GCF_054177405.1 Leptonychotes weddellii | reverse complement strand
GTTGCTGCAGCTGAGGTCGAAGAGGTTGCTGCCTGTGTTCTCCTTTAGGATTTTGATGGACTCTTGTCTCACATTTAGGTCTTTCAACCATTTGGAGTCTATTTTTGTGTGTGGTGTAAGGAAATGATCCAGTTGCAGGAAATTTTAAATGTAAACTTTCTAGCTACATTACATTACACTTTTGTCTCCTCAAGACCAGAAAAACAATTATATTGAAGTGTAGCAAATTGAGGGCTTGGCGTTTTTGTCTATTTTGCATTACAGAATTCAACTCAGTCCTGAGG
>NW_027797662.1:0-284 GCF_054177405.1 Leptonychotes weddellii | reverse complement strand
TCTTTGCAAGAGGCAGAATTTCCCTTGTGTTTGAGCTGCCTCCCTATGTAAACCATCCCCCTGGTATTCACAGATTCATTCCCTAAGGCCTACTAGACAGGATGTCAGAAAAGATGTCAGTTCAGGAGGCAAAGGGCAGTAGGGAATGCAATTTTCACCTGGTAAATTTGTTGAGCATAACTTAATCACAGTATTGGTATGTAATATTTTATCCCTAGGTATGCCTTTTTTTTTAAATTTTATTATGTTATGTTAGTCACCATGCAATACATCATTAGTTTTTG
>NW_027797661.1:0-284 GCF_054177405.1 Leptonychotes weddellii | reverse complement strand
CAATGAATCATGGAACACTTCATCTAAAACTAATGATGTAATGTATGGGGATTAACATAAGAATAAAAAAATAAAAATATATATAAAAAAAAAAGATACAGTTGGAGGACAGAAGGGGGAGCTCTCATGCCCTACCACTCGTCGTCAACTGCAAACTCCAGTGGGAGACCTACCCTACCTTCCTCCACAGGAAGAAGCCTACTTTACTGCTCCATCAGGAGGAAGGAAGGATTTCTCCTCAACCAGCAACTCAAGTCAGTGAGAAGCCATGACCACTGTGAATT
>NW_027797660.1:0-284 GCF_054177405.1 Leptonychotes weddellii | reverse complement strand
GCCTGCTTCTCCCTCTCCCACTCCCCCTGCTTGTGTTCCCTCTCTCGCTGTGTCTCTCTCTGTCAAATAAATAAATAAAATCTTAAAAAAAAAAAGAGAGAGAGAGAGAATCTCCAGCAGACTCCCCGCTGAGCCCAGAGCTTACTCAGGGCTGGAACTCACGACCCTGAGATCATGACCTGAGCTGAAATCAAGAGTCAGATGCTTAACCAACTGAGACACCCAGGCACACCAGAATTGTATGTTTTTATTTGATATGATTATCATCATGTGGACACTAGGGG
>NW_027797659.1:0-284 GCF_054177405.1 Leptonychotes weddellii | reverse complement strand
ATTAAGAAGGGGTCTTATAGGCCCTACAGTGTAGTATCCACCATGGCAGAGTGGAAGCACAGAGGAACCTGACACTTGAGATGTGCCTCCTGTGTGTGATATGCACATCTGCTGTTTTGGTTAAGTCACTCTGTTTTTTTGTCCAGTCATCTGCAGTGACTCTCTTTGCCTGTTGTTGGCAGTGTTCGGTCCTGTGGTGTTAGTGAACAAGTCTGTGTCTGCCTTAGGGTGGAGTTGAGTCAGACAGCCTTTTTCAGATTTAGTAGCACCAACCTGCATGGTAT
>NW_027797658.1:0-284 GCF_054177405.1 Leptonychotes weddellii | reverse complement strand
TTTGTTTCTCCCTGAAACAGAAGATTCTCCTTTTGAGTCCATATGAATGACTCACTTGTGGGCTGTTTCTCTCTTGTCAGTAAAGTTGTATTCCTAGCATTTATCATATGAAAAATTTGATAATAAATGTGTTCAGCTGAAAAAATTATTATTAGTTACAAGATTTTGTCAGACAGGAGTGTATTTCTTTTTTTTTTTTCTTTTTTTTATTCTTATGTTAATCCCCATACATTACATCATTAGTTCTAGATGAAGTGTTCCACGATTCATTGTTTGTGCATAAC
>NW_027797657.1:0-284 GCF_054177405.1 Leptonychotes weddellii | reverse complement strand
TTTTTATTCTTATGTTAATCCCCATACATTACATCATTAGTTCTAGATGAAGTGTTCCTCGGGTTTTCGTTCTTAGTGACGTGGCTGCCATGGCAGGTTTGGGAGCAGAGGCGAGCCCTGAGGTGGTCTTTGTATGTCAAGGATCCCTCCAGGTGCTGTGTGTGAATAGCCTGGGGGTGGTGGGGGGGACAGGCGTAGGCACGGGAAGACCGGTTAGGAGCCTTTTGCCTTAATCCAGGAGAAAGACCACAGAAGGTGGTGGCCCTGGACCAGCGTGGCTGCGA
>NW_027797656.1:0-284 GCF_054177405.1 Leptonychotes weddellii | reverse complement strand
TAAGGTGAAAAACACAATTGTTATAAGTATGCCAAGGTATTACCTAGCCAGCACATAGTGATGGAAATATTTATCTTCATATACACCTTAAATTGAAATGTATTTTCTAATGAAGTTTTAATTTTAAAATGTGCCCTTATAATTCTTCTTTTAATAGGTTATCTATAATTAGTTTTTTGGATTTTTGTATGTGTGTTTTATTTATTCACTTGAAACAGAGAGAGAGAGAGTGAGAGCATGAGCACGGGGAGAGACAGAGAAGGGAGAAGGAGAATCAGATTCCC
>NW_027797655.1:0-3106 GCF_054177405.1 Leptonychotes weddellii | reverse complement strand
AGGGTCAATCCCAAGACCCCCTTAAGTATTCCCTGCTTGTAGTAGTAAACTTTTTCTTTTGTTAATCACTTCAACAGAGAACACCATAGATACATGCTTTAGAAGACCTTCCTTTTTCCTTTCCTGACTGATATGAAAAGAAGTTGGGAAATGGTACATATGATTGAGTTCTTTAAGAAATCAAGATGACATGGGGTGCCTGGGTGGCTCAGTCGGTTAAGCATCTGCCTTCAGCTCAGTTCATGATCTTGGGGTCTTGGGTTCGGACTCCCCACTGAGTGGGGAGTCTGCTTCTGCCTCTCCCCCCTCTCTCCCTGCCTCTCCCCCTGCTCATGCTTTCTCTCTCGCTCTAATAAATGAATAAAATCTTAAAAAAAAAAAAAAAGAAAGATGACTGAATAAAACTCATTGTTAGCCAACAACAAAAAACTAATTTTCAATTGCATTCAAGCTGACTTGCTATTTGAATAAATTTGGCTATTTTTTAATGCAACCATTTTTTTTATTATGTTATGTTAATCACCATACATTACATCATTAGTTTTTGATGCAGTGTTCCATGATTCATTGTTTGCGTGCAACCATTTTTAATAGATAAGATTTCTTTTTCAGATGTGTTTGAGATCAGGAAGGAAGAAACTAAACAAATACACTTGGGGAACTAGTATAAACCAACCTTTGAATGAAACCCTCATGTGTCAGTGATTTTCAACCCAAATCCATTATCTTCTTTTGTTCTATGTAAGATGACCAGCAGTGATATGTGGAATTTAAGAAATAAAACAGAGAATCAGAGAGGAAGAGAGGGAAAAAAATAAAACAAGATGAAATCAGAGAGGGAGACAAACCATAAGAGACTCATAGGAAACAAACTGGGGGTTGCTGGAGGGGAGGGAGTGGGGGATCGGGTAACTGGGTGATGGGCACTAAGGAGGACACGTGATGTAATGAGCACTGGGTGTTATATGCAACTGATGAACCACTGACCTCTACCTCTGAAACCAAAAATACACTATATGTTAACTGAATTTAAATAAAAGTTTAAAAAAAGATGACCAGGGGCCTGGGTGGCTCAGTTGGTTAAGCGACTACCTTCAGCTCGGGTCGTGATCCTGGAGTCCTGGGATCGAGTCCCACATCGGGCTCCCCGCTCAGTGGGGAGTCTGCTTCTCCCTCTGACCCTCTCCCCTCTCATGCTCTCTCTCACTCTCTCTCAAATAAATAAAATCTTTAAAAAAAAAAAAAGATAACCAGCAGTGAGTAAAGATTAGGATTTTGGGGGGTTGCAAGTGACTGATACCAAGTTTGAACTTAAGCAAAAAGGGGAACCATCAGGACACACGGACATCTTGCACACTGCATGGGCAGAACACTGGAGACAAGGGTTTGAATGCCTACTCTCCAGTCTCTCTGCCTCAGGCTGCCTTCCCCTCCTACGTGCAGTGTCTGTGGCAGTAAACTGGCCACCAACCATTCCTAAGCTTTACATGTTACCATTTGACAAATAAAAAAAACACCCTGAATCAATGTTCTCATCATCCCCAGTCCACACAGCTTTGTGGGAAAAGGCTCAGAGTCCAGGGGATAAGATCCTGTCATAACATGACTGCTCTCACTACAGCCATATGGATGGAGTAGGGAGAAGCAGTTTCCAGAAGGGATGCTGACTTCACAAAATAATAGGTATCTTCAAAAGACTGAAAAAAAACAAAAGAAAACAAAACAACCCCGGTTTAATGACCTCTTTGATCATAAGTTTTCTCACCTGTAAAATGATGGATCTACAATGAGTATTATTTTAGGAATTAAATATTGTATGTCCCACACAAAGGAAAGCTGCCAAACAGCGATGATAGGAGAAAATGAGAGATTAAATGATCCGCCCAGATTATCACCATGAGTCAGAAACAAAGTCTAGACGCAAAAGATCTCCCTATCTCCAGCCAGGTAATTGATCTTCCTTCAAAGACAACATCCCTGGAAATTAACCCCCCCAATTTTATTTTGGGTTTTAAAAATGACTACGCTAGCAGCAAAAAGTGAGATGGCACAGCGCAAAGCAAGATACTGGCAGATCAGTAAGTACAAAGGAGACTGGGGATTGTTCACATTTGTGTGTTGGCTTCCTTGACTTTGGAGTGACACTGTTATCTCAACTTCCTTCAGGCTTACTCCAAAATATGCCGTGACTAACATCCAGCCAATAGATCATGATGAAATGCAATTTAATAATCCCTCACTGCCTGCATCAAAGGGAAAAGTACAGCCGGGTCCAGAACCGTTGGTGTGTTTGTCATTAGGTAGTGGTGACGCGCATCAGCACATCACATCAGCCTCTGCTCTGACGGAAGAGAAACGAAGTGCAAAGAGTCTCATTTCTTGGTGACTTAAAAGAAATCTAAAGGAGACAAGTCTGCCTATTATGTGGAGTGACAGGAGATGTTCTCAATAAGGAAATCAGTAGGGATAGCTACCTAGCAAGCTAGGCATTAGTGAGCTCTCTGTGGTTCCTGCTTAGCACTTCTTTTTTTTTTAAGATTTTATTTATTTATTTGACAGAGAGAGAGGCAGGGAGAGAGGAAACACAAGCAAGGGGAGCAGCAGAGGGAGAAGCAGGCCTCCCGCGGAGCAGGGAGCCCGATGCGGGGCTCGATCCCAGGACCCTGGGATCATGACCTGAGCCGAAGGCAGATGCTTAACTGACTGAACCACTCTGGTGTCCCATCATTTTTTTTTTTATTTTATTTATTTATTTATTTATTTTTCCTTTTTTATTTTATTTTTTTAAGATTTTATTTATTTGACAGAGAGAGCACAAGCAGGGGTGCAGTAGAGGGAGAGGGAGAAACAGGGTCCCCGCTGAGCAGGGAGCCCAATGCGGGGCTCGATCCCAGGACCCTGGGATCATGACCTGAGCCGAAGGCAGATGCTTAACTGACTGAACCACTCTGGTGTCCCATCATTTTTTTTTGAATTTTATTTATTTATTTATTTATTTTTCCTTTTTTATTTTATTTTTTTAAGATTTTATTTATTTATTTGACAGAGAGAGAGGCAGGGAGAGAGGAAACACAAGCAAGGGGAGCAGCAGAGGGAGAAGCAGGCC
>NW_027797654.1:0-284 GCF_054177405.1 Leptonychotes weddellii | reverse complement strand
TGCTTTCTGTGCATCTCTCGAGATGGTAGCATGATTTTTATTCTTCATTTTGTTAACGTGATGGATCACTTGGGTTGATGTGCATGTGTGAACCCTCCTTGCATTCCTGGAACAAATCCCGCTTGATCATAGCATATGATCCTTTCAGCATATTTGTGAACTTGGTTTGCTAGTATTTTGTTGAACATTTTTGCCTCTGTGTTCATCATGGATATTGGCCTGTAATTTTCTTTTCTTGGGGGGTCCTTGTCTGGATTTGGTATCGGGATAATGTTGGCCTCAGG
>NW_027797653.1:0-284 GCF_054177405.1 Leptonychotes weddellii | reverse complement strand
TTTATTCTTATGTTAATCCCCATACATTACATCATTAGTTCTAGATGAAGTGTTCCATGATTCATTGTTTGTGCATAACACCCAGTGCTCCATGCAGAACGTGCCCTCCTCAATACCCACCACCAGGCCAACCCATCCTCCCACCCCCCCTCCCCTCTAGAACCCCCAGCCTGTTTTTCAGAGTCCATCATCTCTCATGGTTCGTCCACCCCTCCGATTTCCCCCGCTTCATTCTTCCCCTCCCGCTACCTTCTTCTTCTTCTTTTTTTTTTTCTTAACATATA
>NW_027797652.1:0-284 GCF_054177405.1 Leptonychotes weddellii | reverse complement strand
ATTTATTTGAAAGAGACAGAGAGAGCATGAGCAGAGAGAGGGAGAAGCAGGCTCTCTGCTGAGTAGGGAGCCCAATATGGAACTCGATCCCAGGACCCTGAGATCATGACCTGAGCCGAAGGCAGACGCCCAACTGACTGAGCCACCCAGGCGCCCCATCTTGCTGTGTTCTAAAATGTCATTCAATCCTATAGTCAGATGAGGGAGATTTTGTTTAGAAAATTGGTTCAGCAAAGGATAGCTATAAAATGCTGTGAAGATTGCTCAATTTACTCAAAGTTAGT
>NW_027797651.1:0-284 GCF_054177405.1 Leptonychotes weddellii | reverse complement strand
TGGTTCGATCCCTATCCAGCTGAATTCCTGAGAGGAGACGAAATCCAGGTCTCCTACTCCTCCGCCATCTTGCTCCGCCCCCCCTATTACTTTGAATTCTTTATCAGACATATAGTTTATCTCCTTTTCACTTAGCTCTTTTATTGGTGATTTTGTCTTGTTCTTTCAATTGGGAGCTATTCCTCTCTCTCATTTTATCTAACTCTCTGTGTTTGTTTCTGTATATTAGGTCAGCTATATCTCCTGGTCTTGAAAGTAGTGGCCTTTTGTAGAAGAGATTCTAT
>NW_027797650.1:0-284 GCF_054177405.1 Leptonychotes weddellii | reverse complement strand
AGGGTTCCTGCTCAGCGGGAAGTCTGCTTCTCCCTCTCCCACTCCCCCTGCTTGTGTTCCCTCTCTCCCTGTGTCTCTCTCTGTCAAATAAAATCTTAAAAAAAAAAAATGCAATATTTCAGGTGGGACTACATAATATTTTCGATGTAATTACACAATACATGTGATTATATAATAATTATGCAGTTACTATTTTATCATTATGCTATTATCATGCACAAAACATTATGCTGAAAGAGGAATGTTTAACAGAAAACGGATGCACAAAGGAGGTTTTTTTTTTT
>NW_027797649.1:0-284 GCF_054177405.1 Leptonychotes weddellii | reverse complement strand
TGTGTTAAAGAAAATTCAGCTAATTACATTTCCAGTGTCACTACATGAGGAAAATCAGAATACCAAATATAATGTTTATTATTTCTTTTTTTTTCTCATTAATTATTTATTAGAAAAAAATTCACCTAATAGAGTGATATTTTTAATGTCTTTTTTTCAGTTAAAATTTATAAAAATGCTTAAAACCTATTTCATTTTTGAAATTGATAATTCTTTTTTTTCTCCTTTTTTTTAAATTTTTTTTATTATTTTTTTTTTATTCTTATGTTAATCCCCATACATTA
>NW_027797648.1:0-284 GCF_054177405.1 Leptonychotes weddellii | reverse complement strand
TCTGCAAAACTTTAATAAAGCAAAGGCCTCAGGTGCCACGGCCCAGCTGGAGTTCATGCCGGCACCTGGGGGTAAAGAGAGGGGTGCAGGGCCTGTCCTCTGAATGCCACATGGGGTGGCGATGCCAGGTGCCGTCTGGATCATGTGCCTCCCTTCCACCTGGAGGGCATCAAGGAGGGAGCTGGGCTCTGTTGCGGGGGATTACCTGATGAGTTTTTAAAAACCTCAATGTCCCAGGCCAATCGATCAGCATCCTTAGAAGGGGCACCCAGAGCTGAGAACCT
>NW_027797647.1:0-284 GCF_054177405.1 Leptonychotes weddellii | reverse complement strand
TTAATATTTTGTCCTGAATATTGTTTTGTAAAAAAAAATTGGTTTTAATGTATATAACTTTAGATAAAACTGAAATTATTAATGCCTGTTAACTTGAATGCAAGTGTTTTGCTTCAGTCATTATAATAGTAAAATAAGGGAACTCTAGATGATTTATTTATTGAAATATAATAGACACCGATTAAAGTGAACATATTTAGTGTATAAGTTTATCAATTTTTTTCCGTTAATTCTTTTTTTATTTAATTTTTTATTGTTATGTTAATCCCCATACATTACATCAT
>NW_027797646.1:0-284 GCF_054177405.1 Leptonychotes weddellii | reverse complement strand
TCCTGGATATCTCCGGTGTCTGTGGTCTGCCCCTTTGCCATGGCCATCTTTCAAGAGCCCTTCTGCTCTCCACCTCCCTCGCAGCTAAGTGGAGAAGGCACAGATGGAAACTACATGCAAAGGGGACGATTCTCTCTCTCCTGTCTTTCCTTTGACGGGAAGGGAAAGACCTTATTCCTCTTTTTTTTTTTTTTTTTTTAAAGATTTTATTTATTTATTTGAGAGAGAGAATGAGACAGAGAGAGAGAGCATGAGAGGGGGGAGGATCAGAGGGAGAAGCAGAC
>NW_027797645.1:0-284 GCF_054177405.1 Leptonychotes weddellii | reverse complement strand
TTTCTGTTCTGGGAGCTGTAATCTCACCTTCAGCCACCCTGAGACCAAGAGCATAGCTGTAAAAACGGATATAGAGATGATGACATTTCATGTGGTCAGCAGATGCAGGCAAACTGTAGTTGTCCCATGTGGGAGGCTTAACCTTTTCTCCCTGAAAAAAAATGAGCACCCAAACTATTGGTTCTAATAAAAAAAAAAATCCAGGGCGCCTGGGTGGCTCAGTCGTTAAGCATCTGCCTTTGGCTCAGGTCATGATCCAAGGGTCCTGGGATCAAGTCCCACAT
>NW_027797644.1:0-3106 GCF_054177405.1 Leptonychotes weddellii | reverse complement strand
GCTGGGCGCCTGGGTGGCTCAGATGGTTAAGCGTCTGCCTTCGGCTCAGGTCATGATCCCAGGGTCCTGGGATCGAGTCCCACATCGGGCTCCCGGCTCAGCGGGGAGCCTGCTTCTCCCTCTGACGCTCTCCCCTCTCATGCTGTTTCTCTCTCGCTCGCTCTCTAGAAAAAATAAATAAAATCTTTAAAAAAAAAAAAAAGGACTACCAAGGGCTGATCCTACCTACCATGGCTACAAACATTTGGGGCAGGGCACTAATTTTTATATCAAAGATAAACAGAGGGAACCCACATAGATGCCTTCAAGGTGTCAAGCAGAACCTGGGGACATGAATGGGGTTGGCATAAAAAAACCATTGCACCAGATGTGAATTTCCCATTCGCATGAATCTCATTTGAGAACTAATAACACACTTCTCTTACTGGGGCCCCTAAGGGCTTTAACAGTCCATCCAGATTTGGCGTAAGCAGGGTAGAAATGCTGGAGATTTCCTCACAAGCATTATAAAAAACCATGTTATTTATACTAAGCCACCACTGGCTCATACAAATACAAGAACACTTTGTAATGCACTTGCCTAAAATCCTTAAGCTCTTATAGCAAAAAGGACCTCAAATTGAGAACAGGCTTTCAATCTCAATGCGTAGCTCTTCTTCCATTAGAAATGTCTGCATTTGTATTTCTGGTTTGTACATTATTGACCAAGTTTTCAGATTAAAAAAAAAAAAAACTACTTTAGGATTAAAAAAAAGTCCCTCTCACCATTTATACCAAGATCAAAACCTGGCAAAATTGTACCACATATGGGTTAAGAGCAGAGACATTTTTCAATACAAATTCCCAGAAACTAAATCTGGGGGATTTCAGGGTTCCAAAACTAAAATCTCTAGCTTCATTAAATGCCTGTGTATACTTTTAAAAAATTATCTACCTGCCCTTGCCAAATGCTAAGTTTTTTACAATAGACAAATGAAGATTTCTTTTTTGATGACAGCAAATTTTTCATTTTCTTAAAATTTCTGAAAACCAACACATATAACTGTGATAACCTGAAATTAAATCATTTGTACAGTCACAGGTGCCAAAACAGTGGAGAAAAATTAACATCCCTTCTATTTGTGGCTGTGAATTTGAAGAATGATTACTAACAAGCAAAATGAGAAGCAAAAAAGTCAGTCTTATTCTGATATGATTTTACTTTGATTTAATAGGTCTCTGGTGCCAGCCATGGTGGTATTCAGGTTCATTTTGGGATCTGCAGAATAAGTGGCTTAATAATAAAATCCTGTGCTTAATTACTGTCATGCTTATATTCTGGAATATTTGGTGTCTAAAAAGACTGTACACAATGTGCATGTGCAATCAGATGGATGAAACTGCCTATGTAATCTCCACAACGAGAGGGGAAAGAAACAGGAGGAGTAAAAATAAGGAGATAAAAATTATTCTTTAAAATTATTCAAAAAACTCAGAAAAATTATTCAATCACAGTTGCAAAACCATAGGTCAGTCTTCACTCCTATCAAGGTCCAGCCTATGACTATCTATCACTTCTGCCAAAATGCGTGTTTCACATTCTTTACAATTAGTACTTGGCCACATTTTGAAAGTGAGGGCAGATTCAGTTCTGCTGGCAGTTTTGGGTCAGCTGCAACATCAACAATGGGTTTCTGTGTGGAGTTATCTGTGTTCCAATTGAACTGTGAGTTCTCTGCTGAGGGGAACACAGTAATTCCGAAAATCTGGCCACTTGTAATATGGAACCCAGAGGAACAGAATTTGGCTGCTGTTAATTCTGGATGAGGCCAGAAAGCCTGGAGTCAGTGGCTAGGGTTACTCTGTTAGCTTTAAAAACTGGATGGTTTAAAGTGAAACACTGAGCTAGAATCCACCAGAAATGATGGTGGATATTTCATGTCATATAAATCACATAAGCAGAATAAGAACAGTGGCTCCCTCAGAGTTGTAATGAAGATGAAGTGACTCAATCCATGGAAAGCTTTTAGGGCATTTCGTGGTATGCAGTAAGTGCAAAATAGTTGGGAGGTCTCACCAACCCTTGAGTCATGACTGTTATAAAGTTTCCACTGACATTTGGTAACAATCATTTGCCTTATTAATGATCTCATTTAGCAAAAGGAAATGAGGCTTAGGAGAGGCTTAGGGAAGCACCCCAAGCACATGGCTCAAAAGCAACAATGGCAGGACCCACACTCCAGCACTCAGGCTCCAGTCTGAGCCCTTAACACCTAGGCTGTACTTGGGCAAAAAGCAAGCCAAATTCTGAAGCACCCTAGAATTTTCTCGGTTAACTGTCTAGACCACTGAAGAGACTAATCATAAAAAAGAAAAAGAGGGTAAGTCTGTTATGGTTATTATTGCTGTGTAACAAACTACCCCAAACACAGTGATACATAACAGCAGTTCTCAAAATGTGGTTGCCGGGCGCCTGGGTGGCTCAGTTGGTTAAGCAACTGCCTTCGGCTCAGGTCATGATCCTGGAGTCCCGGGATCGAGTCCCGCATCGGGCTCCCTGCTCAGCGAGGAGCCTGTTTCTCCCTCTGACCCTCCCCCCTCTCATGTACTCTCTCTCATTCTCGCTCTCTCAAATAAATAAATAAATCTTTAAAAAAAAAAAGACAAAATGTGGTTGCCAAACTGAAGGACCCCAAGACACTTTCAGGCAGTCTGTGAGGTCAAAACTATTGTTATAATAGTTCTATTATTTACCATTTCATCACGTTGATATCATTTATATATGATATAAAAGCAATGGTGGGTAAAATTGCTGGCACCTTGGCAGAAATCAAGGCAGTGGCATCAGGTGCCACAGTCATTGTATTCTTCGTTGCCACATACTCATGATAAATAAGAAATCCAGTTTTCCTGGGCGCCTGGGTGGCTCAGATGGTTAAGAGTCTGCCTTCGGCTCAGGTCATGATCCCAGGGCCCTGGGATCGAGTCCCGCATCGGGCTTCCTGCTGGGTGGGGAGCCTGCTTCTCCCTCTGCCTCTGCCTCTCTCTCTCTCTGACTCTCATGAATAAATAAAACATTTAAAAAAAAAAAAAAGAAATCCAGTTTTCCTTAAAAATGTCCTTGAGG
>NW_027797643.1:0-284 GCF_054177405.1 Leptonychotes weddellii | reverse complement strand
TAAAATGATTACAGGCATGAAAGATGTTGCAAACAGACCTAAGCCCACTTGGCGATTCAGCAAATGTCAGGTTCTTTTCATAAATACTGAGAGCCTCCAACAGTTAGCAGGACAGGCTTATGTGTTCCTCCTGCACCCCTTTCATACCAGCAGGCATATTACAAGGAAACCAGACTTTACTACCCAATCCCACCAAACCAGCAACTGTTTACTGATGAGAATCACAGACATAAAAAGAACCGCAAATTGTGCAGAAGCTCTAGAGCAAACAGACCCACTGCCTG
>NW_027797642.1:0-284 GCF_054177405.1 Leptonychotes weddellii | reverse complement strand
TTCTGTGCTGCAGTTTTCCGATCTATAAAATAGAGACGATAAAAGCAACTACCTCATGAGCATTTGCCAAGAAAAACCAATTAATAGATGTGCACAATTTAGAAGAGGGCCTGCCACGATAAGCATGCTAA
The DNA here is from genome assembly GCF_054177405.1 of Leptonychotes weddellii. Lineage (NCBI taxonomy): Eukaryota > Metazoa > Chordata > Mammalia > Carnivora > Phocidae > Leptonychotes > Leptonychotes weddellii. Next base: position 153 of record NW_027797642.1, on the reverse strand, counting down.
TTGTAAACACTAACTAGAGATCTCAGGTCACTATCAACCACATATATTTTGTAAAATAAGTTTCTTTTTTTTTTTTTTTAAAGATTTTATTTATTTATTTGAGAGAGAGAATGAGATAGAGAGAGCATGAGAGGGGGGAGGGTCAGAGGGAGA
>NW_027797641.1:0-284 GCF_054177405.1 Leptonychotes weddellii | reverse complement strand
TTCCCCTAATTTTTGTCATAGCAGTAGGAGAGTCAGTTTTCATTTACAAGACTGACGACCGTTTAATTAAAAAAACAAAAAAACAAAACTGATTACTATGTCTACAGAAAAGATGGACAAGTAGTTTAGGCTAAATTGTTCAAAATTAATGTCTTGCTATTATTCTATTTTAAATAATATTCTTCCATTTCCCACACATTTTTCTCTTTCCTAACATATTTTCCTTATTTTTTTTTTTTAACCCAAGTAGGCTGTGATCTATGAAGAGTCTGTTGAAATGATAT
>NW_027797640.1:0-284 GCF_054177405.1 Leptonychotes weddellii | reverse complement strand
TTGAATATAGCACGACCATGTTGGATTTTTCCTAGTAAGGCAAGTTGGTTTGATATTAGGAAATTAATAATGTAATTTGCCACATTGAAAGATCAAAAGACAACAATCTTATGATGTATCTCAATAGGAGCAAAATTCATAATAAACAATTCTCAGAAGATTTAAAATCAAAAGAAACTTTATTAATCTAAGATTATTTTAAAAAAAACTACTGTATCGTGTAAAACAATGAAAACATTCCTCTTAAGACAAGAAATAAGACAAATGCTTGTCATCAAAACTAG
>NW_027797639.1:0-284 GCF_054177405.1 Leptonychotes weddellii | reverse complement strand
TGACATTGGAACATTTCATGGTGTCACTTATTTCTCTGATTCTATTTTTATGGTTTTTGAGTTGTTTTTCGCTGGCCTCCCCTTTTCCTTCTTGTCTATTATTTGGTCTTCTAGATCACTAATTCATTCTTCTGCCTCGCTTACCCTAGCTGTTAGATCATCTAGATTAGATTGGATCTCACTGATAGCATTTTTTTTTAAAGATTTTATTTATTTATTTGAGACAGAGAGAATGAGAGAGAGAGAGGGAGCACATGAGAGGGGGGAGGGTCAGAGGGAGAAGC
>NW_027797638.1:0-284 GCF_054177405.1 Leptonychotes weddellii | reverse complement strand
GAGTGGAAATGACCAGCATGCGCAGTCCGTGAGCCAAATCTGGAACCATCCCACGCTCAGGACCGTCTGTCGGGGGAGGTCCGTGCCTGCCAGCGTGCGGGGCCCGGCCTTAGCTCGTGCACACCGGGAGCCCGCTCCCGTGCGTCCAGGGAAATGCGCTTTCTCAGAGCTGGCTCTACAATCGTGTGTGTGAGCTCGGACTCTGCAGCTGCATCTGCCCTGGGAAAGCCTTCAACGATGCTTAGCTCGCTGCTCAGGGCAGTCACTCATTTGAGGCTTCTCCG
>NW_027797637.1:0-284 GCF_054177405.1 Leptonychotes weddellii | reverse complement strand
TGTTCGTTTAAATGAATCATAGCTGAAGCTAAAACTCCTCGTCCAAGATGTGGTCGCACAGTACAAAGAATAAACAAATACTAAAGACAATTGCCAGGCAAGAAACTGCATAATAAAATAGGAAATAATGAACTAAGACATAATCTGAACCCCAGGCTCTTTGGCCCATGAAATTCACCAATATGCCAAAATGCAGTTGATCAGTCGAGTTGAAGAGCTAAGGGTGAAGTAGACGGATTGTTTCTGAGCTGGCTTGGCCAGCCCCTGCCTCCCCCAGATGGAAC
>NW_027797636.1:0-284 GCF_054177405.1 Leptonychotes weddellii | reverse complement strand
GGGGACTGCCCCACCGTGCAGAGTCCCTGCAGAGAGAGAAGACCACAGACTCTTCCTTCTGGAAATTCAAGCGTACAGCGGCACTGCCGGAGGATGGTGGGGGTCCCCCCTTCCCCACCCGCTTGCTGCTTGCACCCACATCCTGAGCCACCTCTGGCTGCAGTGTCCGGGGGTCCAGACCAGGAGGGTCAGAGCTGGAGGGAGCCTCCCAGAGGGGCCACCTCCTGGCCACTGAGCAGGTGTGGCCTGGGGACCGTCCCCAACACTCTGGCCTCCAAGCGATC
>NW_027797635.1:0-284 GCF_054177405.1 Leptonychotes weddellii | reverse complement strand
TCGAATCCTAAGTTAAAATGTACCAGCAGCAAAATAATGACTTCTTGCCTTCCTTCCTTCCTTTCTTCTCTCTTTCTTCCTTCCTTCTTTCTTTCTTCTTTCCTTCCTTCCTTCCTTTTCTTTCTTTCTTTCTTCCTTCCTTCCTTTTCTTTCTTTCTTCCTTCATTCCTTTCTTTCCTTCCTTCCTTTCTTCCTTCCTTCCTTCCTGTCTTCTTTCTTTCTTTCTTCCTTCCTTTCTTTCCTCTTTCTTCTTTCCTTTCTTTCTTCCTTCCTTTTCTTTCTTT
>NW_027797634.1:0-284 GCF_054177405.1 Leptonychotes weddellii | reverse complement strand
TAGTGCCACACACTAGATTTTGTGTGTATTTTGGTCTGTTAGAACAAAGTGCCTCCCAAAATTTTAAAGAAAGAAAAACATATATGTACAAAATTAAGGGTAAATACGATGAAGGGATGGAATATGATTATAAAGATGAAAATTATAAAAGATTTTATAAAAGGAATTGATAAGAAGTTGCTTAAAAAAAGAAAGAGGAGGATTAAAAAAAAGGCGGGGAGAGAATATGATTAAGCAGGAGACTCGAACAAATACATACACTAGAGATTTAGGGTATATTTTGG
>NW_027797633.1:0-3106 GCF_054177405.1 Leptonychotes weddellii | reverse complement strand
GTGTGTGTGTGTGTGTGTGTGTGTGTGTGTGTACGCGCTGCGCTGGCTGGCTTGGCTTGCTTACTTGCTGAAACTTTCTGCCTGGGTCTACTTTTTCCCAGGCTTTTGCACAGGCGGTGGGGTGGGCTTTATCCTCGGGACCACCTCCTCCCCCAGCCCAGCCCACAGCTGGAAGTCTTCACTGATCTTCATCTCGTCTCCCTGCCCCCTTCGGGGACCGGGAGGCCGACTGTCTCCCTCGGTCTTTTCCAGATGTCCGTCTGCCAAAGATCCCTGCAGTATAGAGGATGATGAATGAGGACCGGGGAGCCGGCCTGGTGGGAAAGTGTCGTCGCCTTGAAAAGAGAGGGAAAGGGAAAGGAAGTCGGGGGGAGGGGAAGGGTTGGAGCCGAGCGGCGGGGAAGCGACGAGTCTGGACACCGGGGACCCAAGCCTCTTCTGTGCAGCCAGTAAATTTGCCTCCCTCAAGAAGGCGTGGGGAAGTGCTCCAATCCCTGCACCCCCTTGGAATTTGGGCTGTATTATATCATTTACTGCAACCCGCACAATCCACTCAGGGACTGCTCTAGCGTTTGCTTCCAGCCCTTCCAGAGCCGGGTTCCCAGTGCTGCTTCCATTCCGCCGCAGGACCGCGTTTGGGTCCACTCCCAGGCTTCCTCTCCTCAGGTCCCTCCCAACTCCACCATCCTCTGGTCAGGGGGGCGGAGTCGTACCTCCTCTCCTGTTCCTTTAAGAGGCCTCGGCTCCTCCCCTTTCGGAGTCGCCGTCTGACGCGGGATGACAGCAGCGAGTTCGGTATGTCTATGCAAATAAGAGCTCCCTGTGGGCCAATGGGAAGCGGAGGTGCCGGAACCGCGGACCAATGCGGCGGGGGCGCAGGGGCTCACCATATAAGGAGCGGCCTCGCCATAAAAGGAAACATTGTATCTCTTTATATGGGGGGAAGGGTCGGGGGATCCCTCCGCTGCCAGCGCGTGGTCCCGGCCCCCTCCACCCGCCGTCTCGGCCGCGGCCAGCAGCCCCTGCCCCCCGGGGGACGCTGACGGCCGCCGGGCGCGCCGCCCTAGCATACGGACAGGGGGCGCTCCGCGCGGCCTGGGGCAACCCGGGCCACAGGGGCAAGAAAGTGAGGGCCCAGGTCGGCCCGGGCGTGCAGGGGCCCCGGGTTCGCAGCGGCGGCGGCAGCGATAGCGGCTCTAGCAGCAGCGGGAGTGCCGGGTTGAGCCGGGAAGCCGATGGCGGCGGCGGCGGCGGCTCCGATTCCTCGCTGACTGCCCGTCCGCCCTCCTGCACTGAGCGCCATGTTACCGAGCCAAGCTGGGGCCGCGGCGGCGCTGGGCCGGGGCTCGGCCCTGGGGGGCAGCCTGAACCGGACCCCGACGGGGCGGCCGGGAGGTGGCGGCGGCGGCGGGACTCGCGGGGCTAACGGGGGCCGGGTTCCCGGGAACGGCGCGGGGCTCGGGCCGGGCCGCCTCGAGCGGGAGGCTGCAGCAGCAGCGACAACCACCCCGGCGCCCACCGCGGGGGCCCTAGTCTACAGCGGCAGCGAGGGCGACTCGGAGTCGGGCGAAGAGGAGGAGCTGGGCGCCGAGCGGCGCGGCCTGAAGCGGAGCCTGAGCGAGATGGAGCTCGTCGGTGGGCCCGAGGCGGCGGCGGCGGCCACCGGAGGCTATGGGCCGGTGAGTGGCGCGGTAAGCGGGGCCAAGCCGGGTAAGAAGACTCGGGGCCGCGTGAAGATCAAGATGGAGTTCATCGACAACAAACTGCGGCGCTACACGACCTTCAGCAAGAGGAAGACGGGCATCATGAAGAAGGTACCGGGCCCGGAGGCTGGCCGGCCACAGGGGACCGGGAGGGTGGGGACACGCAAGGGGAGCCCGGGAGGAAGACAGAGCCGAGGCGGAGGTGAGAGGCGGCGAGTCCGCAGGAGGTGTGTGGGAGGGGATGGCTGTTACCCCGGGAGGGCGAAAGGGGAGGGGCCGCCGGGGAAATGTGGGGAGAGGGGAGATGCCGGGGACGTCCAGAGAAGAGGGGAAAGGCGCCGAGGTGGGAGTGACGGGCGCGAGAGAGGAACAGGGCCCTTGTCGGAGTGAAGGGGTGAAGAGTGGTAATGGGAGGCTGCTCGGGAGGTGGTTAATGAGACGCGGGGGTCACTAGATCCAGTGCCTTCTGGTGTCCCGGGGAAGGTGCCGGAAAAGCAGGGAGCCGAAGGGAAGGTATGGAGGTGAAGAGGCTAGAGCTCTATAACAACAATGAGCCAGCATGTGTGGGAGGAAGGTGGGCACCACAAGAGTAGTGCTGGCTGGAAGGACAGGCAGGGCTGATGGCCGAATGGGGGCTCAAGAGCCCCAGGTAAGGGAGCAGGGCAGGAGAACTGATGCTGCCCTGAGCAGCAGGGACTGAGTCCCACGATGGCCATGTGTCTTCCCTTGCATCCACTGGAAACTGGTGCACTCCCTGCAGGACAGCCTTCAGGACCATCTGCCTTTGGGACAAGTGGGATTTCCAGCCCCAGAGAGAATCTGTGCATGGAGTTTGGGGGAAGGCAGGGAGGTTTGTAGAGGTACCTAGAAATTCTTCCTCTTCGAGCCAGCTATCCAGTGAAAAGGGGTGAGGAAAGGGGCCGTCATGAGGTGTAGAAGATATAGGAAGGGATGGAAGCAGATGAACAAGAAGCTAAAACCCTGGGGACATGGGCTGGTGTTTATTTCTGTCCCATATAAAAACCAGAGCTGCTTCCGAGGTGGGTTGTGGAACTTCTTTGGGAGTAAGGAGGCCATCTGTGAGGCCACCCTTGAAGGTCCCCTCCCTGGGGTCATGGCAGGGTAGTAGCTGCTAATCTAGCCCCCATCTCCCATCACTCCAGACCCTTTTGCATCAAGACAAAGAAAGGAAAAAGCTGGTAGCACAGTGTTATAGGGCATAAGGACAAAATGGCAACAGGTTAGGACCTGTGCAGTTTCTGGGAAGAAACATGGGACAGTTTAGAACTTATGTGACCCCCTTAACCTTAATGTCTTACGGGACTTCCAGTGAGATAGCAACTTTATTCTGTCTGGTTCCTATGACAGTGAAGAGTGGGTGGGTGGGAGCCCTCTCTCTGAGG
>NW_027797632.1:0-284 GCF_054177405.1 Leptonychotes weddellii | reverse complement strand
TGAAGGATTCTGGAGTTAGCACAACATTCACCATGAGCGCGGAAGGTGTAATGGTGGCATGCATACCATCGATTTATCTTCCAGGTGGCAAATGATGACCTACTTTATCTCTAAAAGTTATAAAAATGTACTTCACTCACTAAAGTCATAAAAAACTAAGCATTATGGGCGCCTGGGTGGCTCAGTTGGTTAAGCGACTACCTTCGGCTCAGGTCATGATCCTGGATTCCCGGGATCGAGTCCCGCATCGGGCTCCCTGCTCGGTGGGGAGTCTGCTTCTCCCT
>NW_027797631.1:0-284 GCF_054177405.1 Leptonychotes weddellii | reverse complement strand
TGCTCCATGCAGTGCGTGCCCTCCATTCATCTGTTGAAGGGCATCTTGGCTCTTTCCATAGTTTGGCTATTGCTGACATTGCTGCTATGAACACTTGAGTGCATAAGGCCCTCCATTTCACTACATCTGTGTCTTTGGGGTAAATACCCAGGAGTGCAATTGCTGGGTCATAGGGTAGCTCTATTTTTAAATTTTTTTTTCTTTTTTTTTTTTTAGAGTTCTCAATTTTATAATTTATTTTTTTTATTCTTATGTTAATCCCCATACATTACATCATTAGTTTT
>NW_027797630.1:0-284 GCF_054177405.1 Leptonychotes weddellii | reverse complement strand
TTAAATTGAACATCTCATCAACCTATTAACAAGTATACAATTACACTTCAGGGTTTATTTTTCCAACATTTGATTTAAAGCACAGTGTTAGGGAAGTGATATATATATCCATATTTTGACTTGACAGCTTGTATCTAAATAGCCTATTACTGCTTATCCTGGGGGATTTAAAACAAATTATGTCAAACAATAGAAAGACATCTGATACACTAGATAAGAATGTACATATTATAGCCCTTTAGTACTTCATGGTCTTCAGAGCATCCCAGAATCAAAACCAATTT
>NW_027797629.1:0-284 GCF_054177405.1 Leptonychotes weddellii | reverse complement strand
TAAAATTGAAAACTCTAACGAGTGAAGCTAGCTGGATATCAAATTGACAATGGAGCCACAGACAAAAAAATGTTTAACACACGGCTCTTTAAAGCAGAGCATTCGTATTATGTATATACTTGTACATGCTCAGTGGAGTATAGTCTAACACAAAAGGAATTACGAGACATCTTAAACTTCACATAGTAATTTGTTGTTAATAATCATATCAGAATTATTACTTTGGGAGTGCCTGGGTGGTTCAGGCGTTAAGTGCCCGACTCTTGATTTCGGCTCAGGTCATG
>NW_027797628.1:0-284 GCF_054177405.1 Leptonychotes weddellii | reverse complement strand
TTTCCCCTTTTGCTGCTTTTACAAAAAGGAAGTTGTGTGAGAAGAGGGAAAACCCTTTTTTTTTTAGCTTGCACCATATTGCACGTATTTCACAACACTTCTATTGTTATGTGGCAAGTCAGAAACACAAACCTTGGGGCAATGACATTTGGGATGAGGTCTTTGCAAGGAGAAAACAGGGACAATGGAGTGTCTCCAAGAAGGATTCCAGAATGATACGCTGGGATTTTTGTTGAGAGATGGGCATAAATAAATAAATAAATAAATAAATAAATAATGCTTCC
>NW_027797627.1:0-284 GCF_054177405.1 Leptonychotes weddellii | reverse complement strand
TTCGCACAGTGGGGTGGGGGGGCGGCAGGTGTTCACTCACTGATGGAAACACACTCACAGGTAGAAATACTGCCTTAAACCCCCACCCCTGGGGTTCGAGCAGCGGGCTGCGTCGTCGGGTGCAGAGCACTAGGTCTGAGGATGCTCCGCTGCTCGTGAGCTGGGCACGGGGTAGGGCTCTCTGTTCTCATCTTCCCCCCCTCCGCAGGTGGGAGCTGGGGGAGCTTTGGAGGAGACAGCATTTAGGTGGAGAGGAAGGGGATTTGGGCCCAGGAGGAGCTAGG
>NW_027797626.1:0-284 GCF_054177405.1 Leptonychotes weddellii | reverse complement strand
GTTGAGCACTGGGTGTTATATGTAAGTGATGAATCAGTAAATTCTACTCCTGAAACCAATATTTGCAATTTAAATAAAAATTTGAAAAAAAAAAAAAGAATGCCTTTTGTCCTCAGATGGATAAGAAAAATCTACAAAAACCTGTAGCTAACATCATACTTAAACTCCAAACTTTCCCGCTAAGATTAAGAAAAAAAAAATGGGTGTCCCCCCCACACTCCTTTCAACATCATACTCGAAGTTCTAGCTAATGCAATAAAACAAGAAAAGGAAATGACCAGTTC
>NW_027797625.1:0-284 GCF_054177405.1 Leptonychotes weddellii | reverse complement strand
TGTTCAGGGTACTGTCCACACTCCCCTGACCTCGTGAAGCCTGGGACTTCTCTGGAACCCCATGGAGAAGCTCCCTGAGGAGTGCCTCTGTGACATTCTTTATCTTCCCTGCACAGAGGGACTCCCTGGAGAACACGCTGACGGAGACCGAGGCCCGCTACAGCTCCCAGCTGGGCCAGGTGCAGTGCATGATCACCAACGTGGAGTCCCAGCTGGCTGAGATCAGGTGTGACCTGGAGCGGCAGAACCAGGAGTACCAGGTGCTGTTGGACGTCAAGGCCCGG
>NW_027797624.1:0-284 GCF_054177405.1 Leptonychotes weddellii | reverse complement strand
GGGTATTGAGGAGGGCACGTTCTGCATGGAGCACTGGGTGTTATGCACAAACAATGAATCATGGAACACTTCATCTAAAACTGATGATGTAATGTATGGGGATTAACATAAGAATATAAAAAAAATAAAATTAAAAAAAATTAAAAAAAAAAAAAAAGAAACCAAAAATAATTTATTCTCTTGCAGTTCTGGAGGCCAGAAGTCTGAAATTAAGGTGTTGGCAGGGTCACGGTTCCTCTTAAACGTCTAGGGAAGGATCTCTCCTTATGTCTTGCAGCTTCTGG
>NW_027797623.1:0-3106 GCF_054177405.1 Leptonychotes weddellii | reverse complement strand
TATGGATGAACCTTGAAACAATTATGCAAAGTGAAATAAACCATACACAAAAGGACAAATATTGTATTCTGTTTATATGAAATATTTGGATTAGGCAAATTCATAGAGGAAGAAAATAGAGGTTACCAGGGGCTGTGGGGAGGGAGGAATTGAGAGTTGATTGCCTAGTATACTTAGTGATTACAGAGTTTCCATTTCAGGTGATAAAAATTTTGGAAATAGACAATGTTGGTTATTGTACAACATTGTGAATGCACTTAATTACACACTTAAAAATTGTTAAAATGGCAAATTCTGTTATACATTTTATAGTAATATAAAATTTAATAATTTAACATACCAAAAGTTGAATTGTACACTTTAAAGGGTGAATTGTATGACATGTGAGCTATATCTCAATAAAGCTGTTAAAAAAAACTGGAGTAGCTGTATTAGTATCTACAAAGTAGATTTCAGAACAAAAAATATAGGGATAAAGAAGATCATTCTATAATAACGAAGGTCAGTTAATCAAGAGAAAATAACAATCATAAATGTTTATGCACCCATCAAAATACATGAAACAACAACTGATTAAACTGGAAGGAAGAGATAAATCCACAATGGTAAGTCAGAGATTCCAATACCACTCTCAGTAATTGCCAGAAGAAGTAGACTGAGAAAATAAGCTAAAACATAGAAGATTTGAAAAACACTGTCATTTGAGCTAATTGATATTTACAGAGCACTACAACCAACAACAGCAAAAAAAAAAAAATCCTGTTTTTCAAGTGCACATGGGGCATTTACAAAGATAGAATATATTCTGAACCACAAAACAAACTTCTTTCCAAAATGAAACTGAATTAGAAATCAATAGCTGAGGGGCGCCTGGGTGGCTCAGTTGGTTAAGCATCTGCCTTAGGTTCAGGTCATGATCTCAGGGTCCTGGGAGTCTGCCCCACGTCGGACTCTCTGCTTAGCGGGGAGTCTGCCTCTCCCTCTCCCTCTGACCCTCCCCCCTGCTCATGCTCTCGCTCACTCTCTCTGTCTCTCTCAGATGAATAAATAAAAAATCTTTCTTTAAAAAAAGAAATCAGTAGCTAAAAAATATGTGGTTAATTCTCTAACATGTGGAAACATATACATTTTTAAATAACCCATGGATTAAAGAAGAAATCAAAAAGAAATTAGAAAGTATTTTGACCCAAAAGAAAATCAAAACATATAAAAATTATGGGATGCCACTGAAGCAGTATTCAGGGGGAAATTTATAGAATCAAATACTATGTTAGCAAAGAAGAAATCAAAGTCTCAAATCTAAGACTTCATTTTCCACTTTAACATACTAGGAAAAGGAAAATTAAACATAATGTAAGTAAAAAACAAAGGAAATAATAAATATCAGAGCAGAAATCAATGAAATAGAAAACTGAAAAATAAAGATAAATCAGTGGAACTAAAAGGTAATTCTTTGAGATTAATAAATATGATAAAACTAGCCAGACTGATCAGGAAAGAAAGGGAAATAACAAACTACGCATACCAGGAATGAGAGAGGTGACATCACTACAGATTCTACAAATATTAAAAGGACAACATAGTATATCATAGCAACTTTAATCCAATAAACAACTTAGATGAAATAGAAAGATTTCTTTTTTTTTTTTTTAAAGATTTTATTTATTTGACAGAGCTAGAGAGGGAACACAAACAGGGGGAGGGGGAGAGGGAGAAGCAGGCTTCCTGCCGAGCATGGAGCCCAGTGCAGGGTTCGATCCCAGGACCTCATGATCTGAGCTGAAGGCAGCCGCTTAACAACTGAGCCACCCAGGTGCCCCGAAATAGAAAGATTTCTTGACAGACACAAACTATTAAACCTTACTAAAGAAAGCAGTTAACCTGAAAAACCTTACATCTATTTAAATAAATTGCATTTGTAATCAAAAACCTTCCTACAAAAAAAAAAAACCAGTCCCAGATAGCTTCACTGGTAAATTCAATTACACATTTCTATTTAATTTTAATTTCTAGTAAACATTTAAAATTCTCTTAAGCATTTAAGGAAAAAAATGATAATTCTATATATACTCTTTCAGGATACCAAAAAGATGGAAAAATCTTCCCAACTCACTCTAGGAGTTATCTAGACAAAAATATTAGCGCCCCACCCCCACAAACTACAGACCAACATCCCTCATGAACCTATTAATAAAACTTTAGCAAATTGAATCCAACAATATATAAAAGTGATAATGCACAATGGCCAGGTGGTGTCTACCCCAGGAACCTCAGATTGGTTTAAGATTTGAAGCCCAGTGTAATTCACCATATTAATGAACTAAAGGAGAAAGTCAATATTAACATCTCAGTAGATGCAGAAAAAGCATTTGACAAAAATCAACATCCATTCTTGATAAATACTTATCAGAAAAAGAAAAAAACCTTTTTTTTTTTTTTTTTTAAGATTTTATTTATTTATTTGACAGGGAGAGAGATAGCGAGAACAGGAACACCAGCAGGGGGAGTGGGAGAGGGAGAAGCAGGCTTCCTGCCGAACAGGGAGCCCTATGCGGAACTCGATCCCAGGACTCTGGGATCATGACCTGGGCCAAAGGCAGACACTTAATGACTGAGCCATCCAGGCACCCTAAGAAAAAAAGCCTTCTTAACTAAATGAAGGCCATCTAGCAAAAGCCTTTTAGCTACCATTTCACCTAATAGAACAACACTGAATACTTTCCCTCTAAGATCAGGTACATGACAAAGATATCCCCACTTCTATTCAATCTTGTATTTAAAGTTTTTGCCAGTGAAATCAGGAAAAGAAATAAACAGCATACAGATTTGATAATGTAATCAAGAGTCTAATTCCATTTTTTGATGTTTGCTCATAGCTCTTAAAAAAAAAAACCCAAGACCAATTTTTTTTTTTTTTTTAAACAAGACACTTGACACAAAGGGAAAACTATCTAGGATTCATTTCTTTTAGAGTAATTTATCCTATCTTAAAGACAGATTGCCTTACATGTAACAGCTATGTACAAAGAAGTTATAGGGGCACCTGGGTGGCTCAGTCGTTAAGCGTCTGCCTTCGGCTCAGGTCATGATCCCAGGGTCCTGGGAT
>NW_027797622.1:0-284 GCF_054177405.1 Leptonychotes weddellii | reverse complement strand
TCTAATTAACCAATAAAACTCCATTAACTCTTCAAATGAGGACTTTATCTACCCTCCTGCCCTAATTACCTCTTCCCCCAACAACGTAACTTTGACCTGTTATGCTTCCAGTACTTACTTCGGCACCTCATATTACTTTGGATTACTTTACAAGGCCCTCTTGGTGATATAACTGAGCAATGTGCCCAAACAACCTTTCTCTACTCTTGAATTTCTCCTTGTGCATATAACTTAAAGGTGTGGGAACAGATTAATAGTAGGTCCCAGTAGGAAAATTCAAGAAT
>NW_027797621.1:0-284 GCF_054177405.1 Leptonychotes weddellii | reverse complement strand
TACAGAGGGGTGCCTGGGTGGCTCAGTCATTAAGCATCTGCCTTCAGCTTAGGTCATGATCTCAGGGTCCTGGGATCGAGCCCTGCATCGGGCTCCCTGCTCTGCAGGAAGCCTGCTTCTCCCTCTCCCACTCCCCCTGCATGTGTTCCCGCACTCACTCTCTCTTCAAATAAATAAATAAAAATCTTAAAAAAAAAAAGGTTTAAAAGAGAGAGAGAGAGATGTACAAAAAGATCTGGAGTGGGTCTCCTCAAGTCTTTTTTTTTACTCTTTTTTTTATTTTT
>NW_027797620.1:0-284 GCF_054177405.1 Leptonychotes weddellii | reverse complement strand
ATGTTATGTGAGAAAGGAAGACTCAAATCAGTAGTACTGTATAAAAGCTGAACGAAAGCATAGTTGGAGAATTCTTTGCCTTTGGTGTGCTTGCTACTACATCTACGTGAAATTAATTTTGGGCATTTACTTGTAGCAATTGGATTAGTAATCCTCATGTTGAGGGTTCTGGCTTCTACAAGAGCTGTAAGACAGTCCACAGGGTTTAAGGCCATGAAAACTGTTAACCTAGAGAACGACACCAGCCCTGTTTTCAAAAGAATAATCTTCTTTCCCCCACATCT
>NW_027797619.1:0-284 GCF_054177405.1 Leptonychotes weddellii | reverse complement strand
TTTTGGACAGCATTCTCAGAGCATGTAACATTTACTTTGATGGCAAAGCTGTGGAAAGAAAGGTTTTGATTGAGTGGTTATGAACCAAAAACCAGGTAAGAAGCTTGACTTTTAGGCATAATTTCTACCCTGTTAATCCTCCTATAGCTCTTTAGGAAATGAGATAGAGAATAATCCATTCTTAGTGGGCTGAAGAGGCGCAAAATCTGAAAAGTTAGCACGTATATTGGAAGTTAAATTTCCATTTCATACAGTTAGAAAATAGGACAGACTATTACAAAAAC
>NW_027797618.1:0-284 GCF_054177405.1 Leptonychotes weddellii | reverse complement strand
TTTCTAAATGCTGAATAGGATGGCGCTTTAAGAAGAATCCCAGATGGTTAAATTAGGAGGCTGAGAATTTAAAAAAAAAAAAAAAAGCAGCCCAAGATTACTCACAGATCCCGAAACCTTTAATTTGGTTATGAATGAAATGCATTTTCATTTATCTTAAGTGTGCAACTTTTCACAGTTTGTTCTGAAATCACTGCCAAAGCCACGGCAGTGGGCCCTCGGGCATTTTATGGGTCCTGGCTGTGTCTGCAATGGTTCTTCTGACAAATCCAAATTCTCCACCC
>NW_027797617.1:0-284 GCF_054177405.1 Leptonychotes weddellii | reverse complement strand
GTATCTTTATGCTTTTTATTTTTAGAATATTAAACATCAGTTATTTATTAAATAAAAGTTTATTAAATATTGGCCATACAAGGGCATTTTGCTAGATATCGGTGAACCCAAGATGGAATGAACACAGTCACTGCCCTTCAGGGATGCTTTGTCTAGCAAGGAAGCATTTATGGAAACAAAAATTATGTGACAAAGGCTGTGTATCAGTTTTTTTATTGCTGTGTAACAAATTGCCTCAAACTTGATAATTTAAACAACATACAGGGATCCTGGGTGGCTCAGTC
>NW_027797616.1:0-284 GCF_054177405.1 Leptonychotes weddellii | reverse complement strand
AGCTATTATCCCCTAAAATTCCAGGTTGCTGTATCATCATTTTTTCCCTCCTTATACCCCAAATTTATATTGACTTGCAATTTTTCAACTTTTAAATCCTTCTGTGTTGTTAGGGAAAGAGAAGATACTTGAAGATTTCCTTTATTTTCTTGAGAACTGAGCTACGAATTTATTTTATTTTATTTTATTTTATTTTATTTTATTCTTATGTTAATCCCCATACATTACATCATTAGTTTTAGATGTAGTGTTCCATGATTCATTGTTTGTGCATAACACCCAGT
>NW_027797615.1:0-284 GCF_054177405.1 Leptonychotes weddellii | reverse complement strand
CCTATTCCTAGTCAGTTTTAGTAGTTTTTTGCTTTCTAGGAAATTGTCCATTTTATCTAAGTTGTATAATTTATTATTATAAAATTTCTATAGCATTCATTTAAATCCTTCTTATTTCTGTAAAACCAGCTGTAAAGTTTTCTCTTTCATTTCTAACTGTAGTCATTTGAATCTTCTTTTTTTTTTAATTTATTTTTTTTATTGTTATGTTAATCCCCATACATTACGTCATTAGTTTTAGATGTAGTGTTCCATGATTCATTGTTTGTGCATAACACCCAGTG
>NW_027797614.1:0-284 GCF_054177405.1 Leptonychotes weddellii | reverse complement strand
TACTTGCCATTGAATGTATTCCCTGTATACCAGTCCAGTCGAAGACTGCGCACCCTCGGTGTGTGTATACATGTATTTCCATGTTCATAAGTGTGTATTTGCATGCCGTGGAAAATTCTGCATCGAGTGGTATATATCTACATTTCACTATTCACTGAGTTATGCTGATAAATCTGGACATCCTATCAGAAGTAACTTTCGCTACTTCACAATCACGCTTCACATCTTCTCTGTCATCTAATTGTGAAAATAAGCACCTGCTTTTATTTTTTTTCTATTTTTTT
>NW_027797613.1:0-284 GCF_054177405.1 Leptonychotes weddellii | reverse complement strand
TAACAAGGTAAATATATGTCAAACTTCATCAGAAACCAACAAACTTCTAAAAAAGTGGTTGCAACATTTACACTCCCACCAGCAACGTTTGAGACTTCCCCTTGCTCCATATTTTTGATAATATTTTTAAATGACTGCCTTTTAAATGTAGTCATTCTGGTAGACATTTATGGGTATCTCAAAGTGGTTTATATTTTCATTTCACTGATGACTAATAATATTGAGCATTATTTCATGTATTTATTGGATATTTGTATATCTCTGTGACATGTGTGTTGAATTTC
>NW_027797612.1:0-3107 GCF_054177405.1 Leptonychotes weddellii | reverse complement strand
GTTTTATTTATTTTTTTGAGAGAGAGCGAGTGAGAGAGAGAGAACATGAGCTGAGGTGGGGGACAGAGGGAGAAGCAGACTCCCTGTTGAGCAGGGAGCTGGATGCAGGGCTCAATCCTGGCACTCCAGGATCATGACCTGAGCTGAAGTCAGATGCTTAACCAACTGAGCTCCCAGGTGCCCCCAAAGATTTATTTATAAGGGACCTTCATTTTAGCACTCTTCATAGAAGCCAAAGAATGGAAACAGCCTGCAACCACCAACAGAGCACAAGTTATATACAAGTCATATGATAGCCTAAATTTGCTTTAAAATATACACTGGGGGAGGGAGTGTGGGTGTGTGTAAAGATGAAACAAGATTAGCCAAATGTTGATAATTACTGAAGCTGGCTGTCAGAGACATAGAACTCCATTATACTGTTCTCTCTTTTGTATATGTTTGAAATTTTCCACGATAAAATGTTTAAGCATTTAAATTATGATATGGGGGTGCCTGGGTGGCTCAGTCAGTTAAGCATTTGACTCTTGATTTCAGTCAGGTCAAGATCTCAGGGTCATGACACCAAGCCCCACACTGGGCCCCACACTGGGCGTGGAGCCTGCTTGGGATTCTCTCTCTCCCTCTCCCTCTGCCCCTCACCTGCTCACTAGTGCTCTCTCTTGAGGAAAAAGAATGAACTTCAATGATTCACAACAATATGGAATGTACAGAAAACACTGTTATCAGAATTATGTGAGAAAAGAAAACTGGAAGTCTGGGATAGGAGAAAGACTAACTCTTTTCTCTCATGATAACAGAAATTCAACTCAAACTGCCTTAAGCAAAAAAGGGAATTCAATGATTCATACAACTGCAAGGTCCAGGGATAATTTTAGTTCCAGACATAGCTGGGTCCAAGCGCTCAACAGATGTTATCAGTTGTCTTCTCTCTCCAGCTCTTCACTTTGCTTTCCTCTGAGATGTCATTTTTCTTGTTTTCTGCACCTTGGCCCCTCTCTTCCAGGCTCATATTATCCATGAGGCCAACACTCCCAGGGAAGAGAGAGCTTCTTTCCTCTTGGCTGCAACCCAAGTCATGCGTTGGCTCTCATTGGCCAGAGTTGGTAGACACACCTCACTTAACCAATCACAATATCCAGGGGGATGGAATATGCTGATCGACTAGACCTTGCCCCTCTGCCCTTCTCTGGAGCAGGGAACGCGATCAGCCCCTTTTAACCACACGGACAGAGATTGGCTGATGACTGGTTTCCCTTATGAAGGGCTGAATGGATGCTGGGCAGGCAGAACCCACGAAAGAAAAACAGATGTAGTAGTTGCTTTCTCCTTGTCTGGCTCCCCGCCCCTGGGCGGACAGATGCTTCTCCCCCACCCCCCGCCCCGTTCCTGTCATACCTTAAGCAGATCTCTTTTAGAATTTGGGTCATGTTGCCCAACATTCATCCATTTCTGTGTCTGTTCACTCTTACAAACCATTCAACTCCTCGAGAACAAGGACCATGCCTTTCACTTAGGTAGGAAATCCCTGGCAAAACGCCTTCCATACAGTTGGAGCACGATAAATATTTGCTAAATGAATGAATGGCTCTTGAGCCTGTGCCAAAATAAAGTCCTGACGTTCAAGGCTTTTCCTGATGGGGCCCCAAACCATCCTTCCTGCCCCTTCTGTCCTTTCCATGGCCTGTAGGTGAGCAGCCACCTCGAACACGCCAGGCCTTTTCCCACCTTTAAGCCTTCATCTTGCTGTTCCCTTAGCCTGACCACCCTTCCCCAATGCCCCACGGGTTCATGAGGGGGGCGGGGGGATCTGGAAAGCTGGCCAATTAATTTTCTGATCACAAGACCTTGCAGTGGAGAATTCTGTAACAGAAACCCTTTAACTAGTCTGCACAATTTCTTGACGCCACTTTGCTTAAAACTAGCCCCCACACACCCAAGACTACTCGAACAAAAGGACCCTGCCACTCTCCCTTGCTGTGCTTGGTTCTCTGGCTGAAAAAGTCAGAGCCAGGGTCCTAGTAAGTTGACAGGTGGTGCTAAAGCCGAGAGGACTGGGGAGGCTGTTTCCTACCATGTGAAATGATCGCAGCGACTCCTGTATTGAGCATTTATTATGCACCGGGCACTGTGCCTAGGGCTTTGTGCCTGTTTCCTCCTTTGATCCCCACATGGGGACAACAGTATCCCCATTTTATACGTGGGGAAGTGGAGAGGAAGTGGCTTGCCTGAGGTCACAGAAGTAATACATAATGAGGCCAGGATTGGACCCAGCTCTGATGCCAGAACCCTTGCTCTTATCCCCCAAACAGAGGGAAGAATAAAATAAGTGTCCAGTAACAAGTAGAACTGGGAGACTCTGCAGTCCCAGAAAGAGAGAGACAAGGGGACAGTGGCTGCCTTCCCCGCGATGGCTTTGCTGGTCCTGCCCCCTGTTTTCTCAGAGGCCCAGCTCTGCTTACTGTCCTTAGGTTCCTAAACACACCCTGAATCCCAACAATTCATTCTCCTTTTTGCTCCATTTGTTTTCGTCCACCGCCGACAAGCTGTGTGGCTGAGCAGTTTCTCTCCCTCTCTGTGCTTGGGTTGCCCAGGTCTGAGAAACACAGGCAATCCTCGCACTACTCAGAGGGTCGGCATGAAGATGAGGATGACGTGAGATGATCTGTGGGCCGTGGAGGGCACAGTGACAGGCCGGTGGACGCTCGTGATGGCTGTGAACTCTGGTTCCCCCCGCTCTGAGCCGAGGGCAGGTTCTGACTGTCTTTTACATCTGTGCTTACAGCGCCTGGCGTTGGGACTCGCTCGCTCAGGAAATACTTGCATTGGCCTAGGGGAACCACTCCTGATAAGCGGGCCTTCTTACCTTCCATGAGGCTCCTGGTGCTGGAGATAGGGCCTACACTCCTGTTTGTTTCTTCAGTGAGTTAATAATTTACCTCCAGTGTTTAATTTTGTTTAAACAGACATGACCCCATTGGTGCTCCAGGCTCTGTTCCTGCCAAAGTGGCCCAGGGATCAAAGAAGCCCAAAGACACAGAGAGTCCTCCCACTGCCCTGTCCCAGAACTGTCCTTTAGCCTGCTGGCACCTACCCCTGCCTCGTTG
>NW_027797611.1:0-284 GCF_054177405.1 Leptonychotes weddellii | reverse complement strand
TTGGTACTGTCAAGTCCATCAGAAGTGTCTTGATACTTCCCGACTGCTCAAAAATTATAGTAGTTAGGAAGGATTACAAATACCGACGGAGGGTCCAAGGCCAGTAACGCACCACCAGCCCGAGGGGGGAGCCTCCTGGCGGGGGAGCCAGCTCCACCTGAAGGTCTGGGCATGGGCGTCTGACCAACAACCTCCCCCCGCCCCCAACACACACACACACTGGGGTTATTACTAAGATGAGAAGGGGCCACGGAGCGCTGGAGTCAAAATTTCAACTCATCCAC
>NW_027797610.1:0-284 GCF_054177405.1 Leptonychotes weddellii | reverse complement strand
TGAGAGGAGACGAAATCCAGGTCTCCTACTCCTCCGCCATCTTGCTCCGCCCCCTTTCCTGTTCTTTTTTAAAGAGAGATCTCCGCACTTGATATTTTCCAGCAGATAGGGTACTTTAATTTTTCATTTCACTTCCTATGCAGATCAAGTTTACTTCTTAGGTTACTTACTACAGGGCAAGTCAATGTTTACAAGATCTTTTCCAGTTCCCAGATCTAGCAGACATTAATTTAGGGTAGCTCTGTTAGATTAAGTAAGGTGAGATCTCTTATCTTAATTGCCTA
>NW_027797609.1:0-284 GCF_054177405.1 Leptonychotes weddellii | reverse complement strand
TGGAACACAACTCGGCAGGGAGTTGAATCTTCGCCTCAAAGTTAAGCACATGCGCCACTCAACTTGCACAGTTTGTTCACATTTTCAGGAGTATAAATCTTATCTCTCCAAGTTAATTATCTGTGCCTTATGCTTATTACGTGCCCACAGAGCACAGCAGCTTTGAAGACCCATAGAAGGAATCCTAAGGGCGTGGTTTATACAACCATCCCTCCGGATCATACCTTTATTACTGCAGTCCCAATCTCCAACCCTTCCGCTCTTTCCACTCACATCCATTCACT
>NW_027797608.1:0-284 GCF_054177405.1 Leptonychotes weddellii | reverse complement strand
GAGCCCCACATCGGGTTCCCTGCTCGGCAGGAAGCCTGCTTCTCCCTCTCCCACTCCCCCTGCTTGTGTTCCTCCTCTCGCTGTATCTCTGTCAAATAAAATCTTTAAAAAATAAATAAAGTTAGAGCTTAATTGATTTGGAATCCTCAGAAATCAAGTGATATATAAATATGAGAACAGGCTAAAGCCTTTTTTTTTTTACAAATTTAAACAGAATAAAAATTTTCTGATCTGTGTATAAATAAATAAATAAATCGAACCTTAGAGATGGCTATAACCAAGTT
>NW_027797607.1:0-284 GCF_054177405.1 Leptonychotes weddellii | reverse complement strand
TGTTTGGTATCATGTGGCCATTTAGCTTTATTTTACTCTGTATTTTATATCAATTTTCACCACATAAAAATTGACAGGCTCTGCGTAAGTCTGTCCTATCTTAGATATATTTGATGATAGTTTATCAATTAAAAAATATTCTATTTTTAACTTTGATGGTAGTGTTGTAAGTTTCAGAGACTATTTTGAAAAGAAATATTTTTTATTATGTTAATCACCATACATTACATCATTAGTTTTTGATGTAGTGTTCCATGATTCATTGTTTGCATATAACACCCAGT
>NW_027797606.1:0-284 GCF_054177405.1 Leptonychotes weddellii | reverse complement strand
GGGGACCACAGGGGCCCACCGGGGCCCACAGGGGACCACAGGGGCCCACAGGGGACCACAGGGGACCACAGGGGCCCACCGGGGCCCACAGGGGACCACAGGGGCCCACCGGGGCCCACAGGGGACCACAGGGGACCACAGGGGCCCACAGGGGCCCACAGGGGACCACGGGGGCCTGCCTGAGGCGCCGGGCTCCGCAGGAAACAAATGGGGTGCCGTGAGTTGAGTCTGCCTTCACCGCACCTGCCGTGTGCTCACAGGCGGCCAGGCGAGGGGCCTGGTGC
>NW_027797605.1:0-284 GCF_054177405.1 Leptonychotes weddellii | reverse complement strand
AGAGCCAAGTAAAACTTATACCAGAATTGCTAGGTTGGTTTAACATAAAAAAACAATTTATGTAATACCATAATAATAAAGAACCAAAAAATGGTCATTTTAATACAGAAAAAACAAACCATTTGAGAGAAGAATCCAGTACTTTAATGATGGAAACACTCAACAACTAGGAAAACCCATAGTCAACATATTTAACAGTAAAAAAGTAAAAGAATCATCCTAAGATAAGGAACAAGACAAGGATGTCTACTCTCACCCCTTCTAACCAACATCATACTTGAGGT
>NW_027797604.1:0-284 GCF_054177405.1 Leptonychotes weddellii | reverse complement strand
GAATCATGGAACACTTCATCTAGAACTAATGATGTAATGTATGGGGATTAACATAAGAATAAAAAAAAATGGAAAAAAAAAAAAAAGAGAGATGCAGAATTAGACCCTAGAATTAGTCTTCTAAAAATATATGTATTGTGTATGTATGAATATGTATATATACACATACATACACATACACGTATTTTAGGATTGGCTTAGAGAGTAGAAAAATAGCACAGGGTATAGATAGTTCATCCTGTAGCATTGTGCAGCCTTATTCAGAAGTAGGGAAAAAAAAAAAG
>NW_027797603.1:0-284 GCF_054177405.1 Leptonychotes weddellii | reverse complement strand
CAGTTGCCAGATAAGGAGTGTGACAGAGATTTCACTAGCAAACAGCAAATGCTTAAAAAGGCCAGAGCTGATAGGGCGAGGTGGGCGTAAAGAGAGGCTTGAGTAATCATGTGTTGGGCGGAGTTCAAATCAGTCAAGACTGCAGTCCTCCTGGATTTACCTGCCCTGCTCCCTGCAGCCTCATTTTTTTTTTTTTTTTAGATTTCCAACATTTTTTTTATTCTTATGTTAATCCCCATACATTACATCATTAGTTTTAGATGAAGTGTTCCATGATTGTTTGT
>NW_027797602.1:0-284 GCF_054177405.1 Leptonychotes weddellii | reverse complement strand
GTGGGGAAGCTGTGGGAGAGAAACCTCCTCGGAACTTATTCATGACACTGGAAGCATAGCATTTTCTAAAACATTTACAAAATCTTAATTGCCCTGAAAATCAGGGGTGGGTGGGCCCCATGGGGAACAAATTGTTAAGTAAGAAACCAGAAGTGAAGGAGGGAACTACGAGAACATCAAGGCTGGAATCCAAACTTCCGATTAGTGGCTCCCAGGCCAGTCTCTGATGTCTGAGAAGTGGTGTCAGCAGAGACTGAGCTGCATCCTTTCTTTGAACAGGTGGC
>NW_027797601.1:0-3107 GCF_054177405.1 Leptonychotes weddellii | reverse complement strand
GCAATTGTAAATGGGATTGACTCCTTAATTTCTCTTTCTTCTGTCTTGTTGTTGGAGTACAGGAATGCCACTGATTTCTGTGCATTGATTTTCTATCCTGCCACTTTACCTAATTCCTGTAGGAGTTCTAGCAGTTTTGGGGTGGAGTTTTTTGGGTTTTCCACATAAAGTATCATATCATCTGCAAAGTGTGAGAGCTTGACTTCTTCTTTGCCAATTTGGATGCCTTTTATTTCTTTTTGTTGTCTGATTACTGTGGCTAGGACTTCTAATACTTTGTTGAATAGCACTGATAATAGTGGACATCCGTGGCATGTTCCTGACCTTAGGAGAAAAGCTCTCAGGTTTTCCCCATTGAGAATGATATTTGCTGTGTGTTTTTCATAGATGGCTTTTATGATATTGAAGTATATACCCTCTATCTTTATACTGTGAAGAGTTTTGATCAAGAAAGGATGCTGTACTTTGTGAAATGCTTTTTATGCATCTATTGAGAGGATCATATGATCCTTGTTCTTTCTTTTATTAATGTATTGTATCACATTGATTGATTTGCAGATGTTGAACCAACCTTGCAGCCCAGGGATAAATCCCACTTGGTCGTGGTGAATAATCTTTTTAATGTACTGCTGGATCGTATTGGCTAGTATTTTGGTGAGAATTTTTGCATCCATGTTCATCAAGGATATTGGTCTATAATTCTCCTTTTTGATGGGGTCTTTTTCTGGTTTTGGGATCAAGGTAATGGTGGCCTCATAAAAGGAGTTTGGAAGTTTTCCTTCCATTTCTATTTTTTTGGAACAGTTTCAGAAAAAATAGGTACTAATTCTTTAAATGTTTTGTAGAATTCCGCTGAGAAGCCATCTGACCCTGGGCTTTTGTTTTTTGGGAGATTTTTGATGATTGCTTCAATTTCCTTAGTGGTTATAGGTCTGTTCAGGTTTTCTATTTCTTCCTGGTTCAGTTTTGGTAGCTGATACATCTCTAGGAATGCATCCATTTCTTCCAGATTATCTAATTTGCTAGCATGTATTTGCTCATAATATGTTCTTATAATTGTTTGTATTTCTTTGGTGTTGGTTGTGATCTCTCCTCTTTCATTCATGATTTTGTTGATTTGGGTCATTTCTCTTTTCTTTTTGATAATTCTGGCCAGGGGCTTATCAATCTTGTTAATTCTTTCAAAGAACCAGCTCCTAGTTTCATTGATCTGTTCTACTGTTCTTTGGGTTTCTATTTCATTGATGTCTGCTCTGATCTTTATCATTTCTCTTCTCCTGCTGGGTTTAGGTTTTATTTGCTGTTCTTTCTCCAGCTCCTTTACGTGTAGGGTTAGGTTGTGTATTTGAGACCTTTCTTGTTTCTTGAGAAAGGCTTGTATTGCTATATACTTTCCTCTTAGGCCTGCCTTTGCTGCATCCCAAAGATTTTGAACAGGTATGTTTTCATTTTCGTTGGTTTCCATGAATTTTTTAAAGTCTTCTTTAATTTCCTGGTTGACCCATTCATTCTTTAGTAGGATGCTCTTTAGCTTCCATGTATTGGAGTTCTTTCCAACTTTCCTCTTGTGATTGAGATCTAGTTTCAAAGCATTGTGGTCTGAAAATAGGCAGGGAATGAACCCAATCTTTTTGTACCAGTTGAGACATGATTTGTGACCTAGGATATGACCTATTCTGAGAATGTCCCATTGGCACTAGAGAAGAATGTGTATTCTGTTGCTTTGGGATGCAATGTTCTGAATATGTCTGTGAAGTCCATTTGGTCCAATGTGTCATTTAAAGTCTTTATTTCCTTGTTGATCCTTTGCTTAGATGATCTGTCCATTTCAGTGAAGGGGGTGTTAAAGTCCCCCACTATTATTATATTGCTGTTAATGTGTTTCTTTTCTTTTGTTATCAATTGCCTTTTATAATTGGCTGCTTCCATGTTAGTGGCATAGATATTTACAATTGTTAGATCTTCCTCTTGGATAGACCCTTTAAGTAGGATATAGTGTCCTTCCTCATGTCTTATTAGTCTTTGGTTTACAACCTAATTTGTCTGATATAAGGATTGCCACTTCAGCTTTCTTTTGGTGTCCATTAGCATGGTAAATTGTTTTCCACCCCCTAAATATCAATCTGGAGGTGTCTTTGGGTCTGAAATGAGTCTCTAGCAGACAGCATATTGATGGGTCTTGTTTTTTTTTATCCAATCTGATAGCCTGTGTCTTTTGATTGGGGCATTGAGCCCATTTACATTCAGTGTAACTACTGAAATATATGAATTCAGTGCCATTGTATTGCCTGTAAGATGAGTGTTACTGTATATTGTCTCTGTTCCTTTCTGGTTTATGTTGCTTTTAGGCTCTCTCTTTGCTTAGAGGACCCCTTCCAATATTTCTTGTAGGGCTGGTTTCGTGTTGCAAATTCATTTAATTTTTGTTTGTCCTGGAAGCTTTTTATCTCTCCTTCTATTTTCAGTGAAAGCCTAGGTCCGTATAGTATTCTTGGCTGCGTATTTTTCTCATTTAGTGCTCTGAATATATCATGCCAGTCCTTTCAGCCTGCCAGGTCTCTGTGGATAGGTCTGTTGCCAATCTAATGTTTCTACCAGTGTGGGTTACATATCTCTTCTCCCGAGCTCTTTTCAGGATTTTCTCTTTGGCTCTGAGACTCGTAAGTTTTACTATTATATGTCTGGGTGTTGACCTATTTTTATGGATTTTGAGAGGGGTTCTCTGTGGCTCTGGATTTTGATGCCTGTTTCTTTCCCCAAATTAAGGAATTTCTCTGCTATAATTTCCTCCAATATACCTTCTGCCCCTCTCTCTCTTTCTCCTTCTTCTGGGATCCCAATTATTCTAATGTTGTTTCATCTTATGGTATCGCTTAACACTCGAATTCTTCCATCGTGATCCAGTAGTTGTTTATCTGGCTGTTTCTCAGCTTCTTTATTTTCCATCATTTGGTCTTCTATGTCACTAATTCTCTCTTCTGCCTCATTTATCCCAGCAATTAGAGCCCCCATTTTTGATTGCACCTCATTAATAACCTTTCTGAGTTTGACTTGGTTAGATTTAGTTCTTTTATTTCTCCAGAAAGGGTTTCTCTAATATCTTCCAT
>NW_027797600.1:0-284 GCF_054177405.1 Leptonychotes weddellii | reverse complement strand
TGTGCCTCTGACGCCCAGCGGAGCAGCCCCGAGGGGTGCTGGAGCCCAGACGCACACGCACAACACGTGTGTGCACGCGTGCTCATCAGCACACGCGTGTGTGCTCCTGGACACAGCTGAGGCCCGCGCTCAGAACCGCGGGAGCCGCTCCAGGAAGCCATATGGCCTGCGCTTGGACTTCTGCCACCAGGAGGGGCCGGCGCCCGGCAAGGCCGCTCAGGGGTCTACAGACTTGTGCAGGCGGCTCCCTGGGCCACCCGTCTCTCCAGCTCCAGGCTCGTGCA
>NW_027797599.1:0-284 GCF_054177405.1 Leptonychotes weddellii | reverse complement strand
GCTGTCCCCGACCACCCAGCGGGCCAGCACCTGCCAGCACCTGCCGCGGGGAGGGCACAGGCCCCCGCCAAGCAGGCAACGGCCCATGGCCTCCGGCCCTCAGATGCTCCTTGGCCCCTAGGAAGCCCCCTTTCCAGAACGAGACTCCTGGTGTCAGGATGACGCCTGGTCTCCTGGCCTCGAGACCCTTGGTCGTCAACGCTCTAGAGATCGGCCCGGGGCTTCTGGCAGTGTGAGGGGGGCAGGCGCCCAGCCGCACAGGAAGGGGCGGCCGAGGACCCAGC
>NW_027797598.1:0-284 GCF_054177405.1 Leptonychotes weddellii | reverse complement strand
GCTGGGCAGGGGGCCTGCTTCTCCCTCTCCCTCTGCCACTCCCACTGCTTGTGCTCTCCTGCTCTCTCTCTGTCAAATAAATAAGTAAAATCTTAAAAAAAAAAAAAAAAGAGATGTATAGTTTTCTTTGAGGGAAGCACCACTTATTTTTTTTATTTTTTTACTGTTATGTTAATCACCATACATTACATCATTAGTTGTTTTTTTTTTTAATTTTATTATGTTATGTTAGTCACCATACAATACATCATTGGTTTTTGATGTAGTGATCCACGATCTATTGT
>NW_027797597.1:0-284 GCF_054177405.1 Leptonychotes weddellii | reverse complement strand
TTGTTTTGAAACCTAAGCCTCTTTCATTAATTTAGGATACTATAGCAGAATTCAATGAGGACTCCCTGGAGTTTAGCCTATTGAGTTGTATTTTAAAATACTAGGATTCTACTTAGTAGAAAAAAGCAAACTAATGCAGGGGAAAAAAAATAGAAGAAAGGAATGAAAGTAACTATAACTATAGTTTTCTGATACTATAATAAAACAAAACTTGGTTATAAATAATAGAAACCCAAGTCAGATTAAAGTTGAAGCATTAGGGCGCCTGGGTGGCTCAGTTGGTT
>NW_027797596.1:0-284 GCF_054177405.1 Leptonychotes weddellii | reverse complement strand
TGGGAAGCTCCAGTAACTCACAACAAAAAGCATCACCTTCTGTGCCACAGCTTTTGAATGAATCCTACGTCTGCTACTATCTCACCAAGTGAGCTTGACCAAATCATTTAAACTTCCTCTGAATGTCATGTTTCTCATCGTAAAACGAGAAAGATAATGCTTATCTTATGGGCTGCTCTGAGGGTCAGGGTAACATACAAAACATCCAACAATGCTTGACTCACAGTAAACCTCCAACACAAGATGATGATGATGATGATGGTGATGATGACGATGATGATGAT
>NW_027797595.1:0-284 GCF_054177405.1 Leptonychotes weddellii | reverse complement strand
CGCTTAGCCACCAGAGTGACGTCCCTCGGCGGAGGCGACTTCTAAAAGTTCCGATTTTGCCAGAAGCGGCCGACGGAGGCCCCTTCCCCGCCGTCTATCCTCCCGAATATCGCCTCGGATTCACTTCTCCGCACGTCCTGCCTTCCAGAAAGTGGTCTCTTTTCTGTTCAGAGAGTTGTTGCTATTCCTTTCTTCGGTCTCCTGTTGGGTTTGTAGGAGTGCAGAATGGTTTGATCCTTATCCAGCTGAATTCCTGAGAGGATACAAAATCCAGGTCTCCTACT
>NW_027797594.1:0-284 GCF_054177405.1 Leptonychotes weddellii | reverse complement strand
GGGGAGTCTCCCCGGATCTGCTGCTTGTTGGATCCCTGCTGCAAGAGCAGTGGCCGACTGTGCCCTGGATCATGGTTTATGGCACCCCTGAGCTGAGAGCCCACTCCTTGGCTCCATCTCTGCAGCTGGCTTCCCCACTCCGATACCTGGGAGCTCTGCTGCACTCAGGCACCCCTGGTTTTCCTGTGACCCTGAGGTTCCTGAGACCACACTGTCCCAGCGAGGGTTCCACCGCATGCTTAGCCACTGGAGCGACGTCCCTCAGTGGAGCAGACTTCTAAAAG
>NW_027797593.1:0-284 GCF_054177405.1 Leptonychotes weddellii | reverse complement strand
GAAGGTCCCTGTGGCTAATGTCTATCATACTGGACAGAGCAGTGTCCCTCATGAGGGCGGCTCAGGCTGGCTTTGAGATGGTTTTTCATGGAAGAGCCAAAATTCCATGGCAGGTTAAAGCAGGACTATCAATTACCAGATTTTTAGAGAGATTAATATACCCCAACCTTGTCCTTTTTCATATAAACTGAGGCCCAGAGAGGCAGAGTGACTTATCCCAGAGACACGAAGCTAATGCAGCATTCTTTTCACCACTCATACTTTCCTCTAGGGCCCACTGGCCT
>NW_027797592.1:0-284 GCF_054177405.1 Leptonychotes weddellii | reverse complement strand
TAAGGATGGAATGACAATTTCCAAGCTTATTACATGTCAGGACTGCTACTTATTTACTAAGATTAGTGTTCTGTTCTAAAATGTCACTCTATTAGCAGAGTTCCTTGGGATTGAGTTAACATTCAAACTTATAAACTTCACCCAGCTCTAATGTTAGCTAGGTTTTAAAAAAGGTACAGGATAAGAAATAACATAGCATTCATTGTATGAGAATAACCAATATATCATAACTCCAAGGAACACCTTCTGTCCTTGATCACAGGCTAATCTGAATGTATGTGGCT
>NW_027797591.1:0-284 GCF_054177405.1 Leptonychotes weddellii | reverse complement strand
TGCCCTCCTCAATACCCATCACCAGGCTAACCCATCCTCCCACCCCCCCTAGAACCCTCAGTTTGTTTTTCAGAGTCCATCATCTCTCATGGTTCCTCTACCCTTCCGATTTCCCCCCCTTCATTCTTTCCCTCCTGCTATCTTCTTCTTCTTCTTTTTTTTTCCCTTAACATATATTGCATTATTTGTTTCAGAGGTACAGATCTGAGATTCAACAGTCTTGCACAATTCACAGCGCTTACCAGAGCACATATGCTCCCCAGTGTCTATCACCCAGTCACCCC
>NW_027797590.1:0-3107 GCF_054177405.1 Leptonychotes weddellii | reverse complement strand
GCCTGGGTGGCTCAGTTGGTTAAGCGACTGCTTTCGGCTCAGGTCATGATCCTGGAGTCCCTGGATCAAGTCCCGCATCGGGCTCCCTGCTCGGCAGGGAGCCTGCTTCTCCCTCTGACCCTCCCCCCTCTCATGTGCTCTCTCTCTCTCATTCTCTCTGTCTCAAATAAATAAATAAAATCTTTAAAAAAAAAAAAAGCATATGTCTGTAATAAATTATCATGCTTTATTATCTGAAACAGTCAACTTTATGAACTAGGAGCCCTACTCAGCTGTTATCTGATCTGTGATACAAGACAAAATTATAAATTCCTTTACATCTCCTTGATCTCCCGACTTTACCCTGTATGTTATCATTTTTATACATGGTTGTAATTAAAGTTAAAAATTATGACACAGCATGATATCCCCTTGTAAGTTTTTTACTTTAATGAGAACTACAAAGAATAGATCCTCTCGTGTGTTTGTGAGTTTGAAGGATTAATGAAGAGTGCCTTTACTAAGCAGTCTTGGGGAAAAGGTTTTAAAATAGCAAATCAACTGAACCAAGTAAACTAGGTTAAAAAAATTCAGAAAACTGTTATATAAGCAGTTAGTGTGCTCTTCAGCCAATTGCCTTTTATGTCTGACCTGTGATTTTTAACTGTGGCTGACTGAAACACGGCATGGAATTGCATAAAGTCTCATTCATCCATCCATTCATGTACTGAACAATTATCAAGTATCTAAAACAAGTGTATGTTCCAGTTAGAAGAAAAAGAATAGCAATAAATCTTTTACTTTTATTTAAATTATCAAACATTTATAATATTTTATCTTCTTAATATATACCCTGTAACCAGCTTAACAAAGTTTTATCTGGGATTTTGGATATCTTTCTATTTTAGCACTTATCACACTATAAGAAAGTTATTTATTTTAGGTCTCTCTATACTTATGAGCTCTTCAAGAGCAGGAAACATACTGAATGTTTTATTAATATTTTAGGGACCAATGATATGTTTTATATGGATACAAATCAGTTAATTTTAAGGCTACAAATATATTTAAAAATCTATCCATTACTTTTTGTTCATAATATAAACTTCCTATTCAACATGCAATCATATTTACTAAGTTTTGCAACTATAAATGCTATGTTTTAACACTGTAAAGGATTGTTACTTAAACATGACACATGGTAATGGCTTTGTGTTCTCTAATCTGCAGATATTGTTTGACCGTTTTGAAAATATGTAATTAATTGGCTCAAAGTTCATTAAAATGCTAAGACATTTTAAAATATTGAATGAAAATGTAGAAAGTTGAAAATAATTGTTACAGATATTGAAAAGGACTGCGGAAAACCTTAATTCTACTAATGAAACAGAAAATAATATTAGATGATAATTCAAAGTATAGAACAAATGCACATATATTTATTTACATCAGTCCATATTGACAAAAAACCAAATGACTGAATAAATTAATAAATGGGGAGAAGAGACAAATTTCCCACTAAGAAGAATTCCAGATAATTATGCAGATACACCATGCGTAACTTCTCAATTTTTAAAATTTTATTCATTTATTTATTTATCTATTTAGAGCATGAGCAGGGAAGGGGCAGAGGCAGAGGGAAAGAGAGAATCTCATGCAGACTCTGCGCCGAGTGCAAAGTTGGATGTGGAGCTGGATCTCACCACAAAATCATGACGTGAGCCAAAATCGAGTCTGCTGCTCAACTGACTGACCCCCCAAGGTGCCCCTCAACTCCTCACTTCTTTTTTTTTTTTTAAAGATTTTATTTATTTATTTGACAGAGAGAGACACAGTGAGAGAGGGAACACAAGCAGGGGGAATGGGAGGAGAAGAAGGCTTCCCGCAGAGCAGGGAGCCCGATGCAGGGCTTGATCCCAGGACCCTGGGATCATGACCTGAGCCGAAGGCAGACGCTTAACGACTGAGCCACCCAGGTGCTCCTCAACTCCTCACTTCTTAACTGTACACTGCATGCAGTGACTTCCTCCCAAAGACTACAGTCTGGACAGGGGTAAAAAGGAGTGACTCCACAGTGGAAAAATCTGACAAGACTGCTTCTGCCAGTGACCCAGGTCAGTATCCACAGTTGTAAATCATGTTGGTAGTACATAGCTGTGACACCCTGTGACTCTAAGTCTCTGTGTGGTTATGTGCCAATATCAGGTGTTTGTGCCACTGCACATGGAAAGGGTAGAATGTGCCATCTAGAGAACTTGGCAGACAGCTGTTCTTTGCTTGCCCTGACGCAAGCTGCTGGTCTACTCCCAGATACATCATTTAACTTCTCTGATTTCCAGTTTGCTGTGAAATGAATGAACAGAACTATAAGAGTTCTCAAGTCCCCACCTACCTTTGTTATTCTATTAATTTATCTCTAAATGATGTAACCCTAATTAAGATTATAATCTACACAAGAAACAACATTGAAACTAAGAACACAAAACAAACTGAGGAAGGGAGCTAAAGGCTGAGATCATGTACCGTGTGTTTATATTTTGAGGACCCTGGAGAAACTGAGCAGCTTTAGGAAAGAATTAAGTGGGGACCAAAGGACCACTTCCAACACTGAAGAATATGGATGTAGTGAAGGACACCCTCCATCCAAAGTAATCCGAATCTGAATTGTATGTTAGCTTCTCATTTTACTTCAGTTTCCAGTTTTGACAGAGAGAAAGCGTTCCTTCAAATCCCTCAATGCTTCGCCATCACCTTAAACACCAAATCCAAGTTACTTGCATGGCATATCCAACCTTCCCTGACCTCGCCCTTGTCCCCAGTCCAGACCCAGGTCATCCCACTCAGAAACAGTTAGTGCAATTCTGAGCTGCTCTAAGTTTCCCCTACTTTTAAATACCTGCGTAATTTTGAAAATCTCTTTTCTTCCTCTAGAATTTAGTTCTGTCAAGAACACTGAACACCCTCATTTAGCTTCTCACAGAATGCATCTATCACTGTCCTCTACATTACAAACACTGGCTAACTTTCCCCTCCACATTCAATGAAAGGGACAATGTCCTATTAATCTTTACATCTAAATCAATGGCTAGCAGATGATGGTAATGGAGATGATAGTGATGATGAGGATG
>NW_027797589.1:0-13704 GCF_054177405.1 Leptonychotes weddellii | reverse complement strand
ATTGTATAGTCCTCCTTGTTTTCATCACTTTGGCCATCTGCATTTTCACTTGTATCTTTGTTGGGATCATCAGCATTCTCAGCAGGTTCAGCGCCTGGTTCTGTATTTTCCTCATTTTTAATTCCATTTTCCAACGCTGCTTCGTTTTCTTGATCAAGTTCCTCGATCTTGTCCACCTTAATTTCAACCAAACCATCATCATTTTTGTCACCAGATTTAAATGCCATGCCCGATTTACGAAGTTTCTGAAGTTCCGAATCTTCCTCATCACCAACCTCATCTAGAGTGACAAAACCTTCCATACTCCCTGGGAAACGACGCTGTTAAGAAAGACAAATTTACTCTGCAACAATTATCCTGCAGCATCCCTTCCATCTGCTTTACTTGAAGGGAAAGGGATAGCATCTTTGTCTTTATTCATTCTTTCAAAATACTGACTTTTTCCTTTCTCTCCCAAAATCACTGTCCTTTTTTTATTTTTTTAAACAGCTTTGTTTTAAATCTGTATAATTAAAAGCTTGCCTCACACGAAGAGCAGAAAATAAATAAGGACATTATATTCTACACTTCTGAAAACTATTAGGCTGCAAGGGACTATATCAAAATGTGATTTGATAAAAGTAGTTCAATGGTATCCTTTGGAAGATAGTATCGTATGATACAACTGTTATTTAGAGAACACTCAGTCTAAAGTATGTAGCGGTTAAAAAAGGAAAAAAAAAATCAAGCTCTGGAGCATGACTGCCTATGTTTAAATTTTGACTCTGCCGCTTATAAGCAGTATGACCAAGGACAATTTACTGAACTTCTCTATGCCTAAATTTTCTCATTCATGAAACCAGGTTAACAAAGATATGTATCTACTGCTTACAGTTACTGTGAGGATTAAGTTTATTAGCATACACAAAGAGCTCATAAAAATGTATAGCATGTAGTAAGTATCAGCTCTTAAGAGTGCAAACATTATACAACAATCATCCACTTCAGCCAGAAAAATAACTTTAAGACCAAGTTATGTCTTGACTAGGCGCCTGGGTGGCTCAGTCGGTTAAGCGTTGGCCTTCGGCTCAGGTCACGATCCCAGGGTCCTTGGATCCAGTCCTGCGTCAGGCTCCCTGCTCAGCAGGGAGCTTAATTCTCCCTCTGCCTCTGCCCTTGCCCCCTGCTCGTGTTCGCTAGCTCTCTCTTAAATAAAATCTTTAAAAAAAAAAAAAAAAAAGAAGAAGAAGACTGTTATGTGACCAAGCCATTAAAATCTGGAGGCTAAAAATTCGTCTTCCAATAGTTGAACATTGGTTACAAAGGACCAATGGACCAGGAATACTAAGATCTCATTGAAAGAGACATTTAACCTAAGGAGCTTCAAGGGCATTTTAATGCTCTAATCCTTAACACAGATAATCAGTACACCATGGTTTTTTACTTTATGCTATGTATATAATTTTATATTTGTATTCACCTTATATGCTTATCTGTAACGTGTGTTCTAAGAAAAATGTTTTAAAAGCTACTGAATTATCTGATATAGCTTATGTTTCTCAAATAGAATTTTTCAAATTTAACAATTTTTATTTATTTTTAAAAAAGATCTTATTTTGGGGGCGCCTGGGTGGCTCAGTTGTTAAAGCGTCTGCCTTCGGCTCAGGTTGTGATTCCAGGGTCCTGGGATCGAGCCCTGCATCGGGCTCCCTGCTCCGTGGGAGGCCTGCTTCTCCTTCTCCCACTCCCCCTGCTCGTGTTCCCTCTCTCGCTCGCTCTGTCAAATAAAATCTTTAAAAAATAAATAGATAGATAATAAATAAAAAGAAAGATCTTATTTTTAAGTAATCTCTACACCCAACCTGGGGCTCAAACCCACAACCCCAAGATAAGAGTTGCATGCTCCACTGACTGAGCCAGCCAGGTGCCCCAAGTTTAATAATTTTTAAGTGAGTGGCAAAATGTTTTAAGTATCTTGGGTCAATTAACTTATTATAAACTCGTATCTCCCATCTTTTTAAAAACAAGCTGGACTAAAAGGCTGCCTACCTGTACTTATACACTACCACTATAATACACAAATATAGATTTAGGTCTTCCTCCTTCCTTAGTAAAAATTTCCTTCTGTGAGTTGACAGTTTTTAACAACTATTATAAAAAGTCTTATTTAACCTATTTATTGCAGAGTTTACTTTTAAATATTTATATTATGGTTCATAACTGACTTTTTCTAATATAAGTGACTAATTCTCTTTAATCTGACCCTGCTAGTGTAAATAATATGAAACTTTTATCTGATCTAGTTTTCTATCAACACAGGTCAATATACAATCTTCCTTTACCTTTTTTAGCTTTTTCTTTGCAGCTGCCGAAGCACCGGCATTTCCGTCTTTTTTCACAGCTTTGTCCGAAGGTTCCTTTTTCCCATCAGAAGCCACATCACCTAAATTAGCAAGATCTGTCTCATCTCCCACTGAACTGCCACTTTCTAGCAGTGCTGCTGCTTCTTCTTCATCTACAAGTAGCTCATCTTCAGATTCAAGAAGCATGTTAGGTTCTTGCTCAGCTTGGTCATCCTTTGTATCTTTTTCACCATCTTCACCTGACTTCTCTTCTTGTTCTTTACCTTCAGTTGTACTTTCAGTCTTCTGGGAACCATCAATCTTGGATTTCTTATCGCTTGGAGATTCTTTGCCATCTGGAGAATAAGATCTTTTCCTGAAATCAAAAGGATACCCCCTCAATTAATTCTCCTGAGTTGGAAAACAAAAGGTGAATATACCAGTATATATACACACACAAAATGAAATTACCGAGATTTATCTTTTTTCAGTAAGTCAATGCCTCTGTTGGGAATCTAAAAGACAAAATTTTGTATCAGTGAAATAAATGTATTAGAATATGCTCATGTGCAGATTATATAATTATGCAATTAACTAATAGTTGAGGAACATTCTTTTTATCAACTAAGCTTATTCAATCCCAGTAACCATACCTAAGAATGTAAGTAAGCAGTTCATTACAATCAACATTTCAACAGAGCATAGAGCAAGTGGATAGGAAGTATTTTGGTAGCAGAACTCAAGTTCAAATAAAATCTTAAAATAGATAAAAGCAATAAAGGCATTTTTAACGTAATATCATCAAAAAAACAACAACAAATTCTACTGAAGAATACCAGGGGAAAAATGTTGCTATCTTTAAATAACCAAACTCTATATTCTTAACAAATAAAAGTATTTAAGAATGTCGTGGCTTGAAATATGTGAAACAAGCTTTATAACGATGACAAATCCATTACTACATACCCTCAGTACCAATTTTTTATATTTTTCAGACAAGTCTACTTTCACACATCTCCCCTGAAACCAAAGGGCCTTTTTCAAACAGTGGTCAACCATTGCCATTGCATCTTCCCTGGTCTCCATCTCAATAAAGGCCTTAAAAAAAAGGAAAAAAAAAGCAATCAGCTTACAAGATATTACTTAATACTGTAAGAAAAAATTAACTTAAAAAGTCTGGAAAGATACAAACTCTAAATGCCATATACAAGAGTTAACAACAAAATAAAGATGCTTTTTATTTTTACTCTGAATTTTTAAAACGAAAAATCACAAGTGATTATAAACTGGTATTTTTTGCAGACCAATTTGGCAGTATCAAAGTAAAGAAAGTATGAGGATACAATATTCTAATTCTGAAATTTATCCTTCAATTATATGATACAAATATGTAAAAATGTATATGCTGCCAAGTCCATAGCACCAATGGTACAGTCCAAAAACCTCTAAATATCCATCAACTCAGGAAGTTAAATTTGTTAGTTTACTCAATGGAATCACATATAAAGTGGAAAGCAACAGTATAATGTAATACCACTTGAGGCAAGGAAGAAACAGTATACCTACATACACACACGGGGAGATTTTTTTGGATGCAAACTTGGAATACCATCTTTACTTTCACTTTATAGTTTCTCAGTATTTACTAACTGTTCTACACACTGAGAATCTACTGTGACTTAAAAAAATATCATTTATCAGGCAAGGAAAATTTAAAATTTATCTGAGAAGATAATTATTCTCCCTTTATTAAAAATGAAGATACACACAAAAAACCTTGAAGCACTGAGAAATAATCTTAAAAACTCATTTTTATTTTTTAAGATTTTATTTATTTGAGAGGGAGAGAGTGAGAGAGCGCATGAGAGGGGAGAGGGTCAGAGGGAGAAGCAGACTCCCCACTGAGCGGGGAGCCCGATGTGGGACTCAATCCCGGGACTCCAGGATCATGACCTGAGCTGAAGGCAGTTGCTCAACCAACTGAGCCACCCAGGCACTCTCTTAAAAACTTTTTTAAAAATTTTATTTAAATTCAATTAACATATAGTGTATTATTAGTTTCAGAAGGAGAGTTCAGTGATTCATCAGTTGCATATAACACCTAGTGCTCATTACATCTCATGCCCTCCTTAATGCCCATTACCCAATTACCCCATCCCCCACCCCCGCAACCCTCAGTTTGTTTCCTTTAGTCAAAAGTCTCTTATGGTTTGTCTCGCTCGCTCTCTGATTTTGTCTTATTTTATTTTTCCTTCCCTTCCCCTATGATCCTCCTTAAAAACTTCTATATGTGGTATTACCTGACTTTTCATCCTCATCAGTATATAATTTTTTATTTTTCCATAAGGCTCAGCAAGCTTGAGAACTGCACTGTCAGAATAGCCAGAATGAGGTAAATTGCTGAGATGTATCACACGTCCAAGCTCTTGCTTTTGATCAAACTTCTGGTCTGGCTTCCCCTCAGGTTTCTAAATAATAAACAAGCACACAAATAAAAAAGGCAAATCAAATGGTGACAGGTATGCTATAATTATTTGTTAATAGATAAGGTAATTCTAGTTATTAGCAACAACTTAAAGTAGCTAAAGTTAAAAAAATATTAAAATGATGTATTAAATGGTTTGTGGTACAAATCTGGAAAAAATCGATAATTACCTTTATTCTTTTATACTTCTGTGATAAATGAACTCTCACTGGCTTGCCAAATACTAATGCTGGTGTGGTTGTATAATAATCCACTGCAGCTTGAGCATCCTCTGTAGTTGCCATTTCAATAAATGCCTAAAATTGGACAAAATTATCATTTCTGAAATAAAAGAACAATGCCAAGTCTTTCTAGATATATTTAATCATTAGAAAGCATTTTTAAGAGTCTAAAAACAGAACCAACATTGCTAATTTGCTATTATTTATTTATTTAATTATTATGCTATGTTAATCACCATACATTACAGCATTAGTTTCTGTAATTTGCTATTTTTTTAAAAGGTCATCTCAGATTTTACTATCTTCATGCTACTCAAGTGTCATTATGTCTACTGTATTTGAAACAATAATTTGGCACCCATTTTGGTAAAAGTTTAGACTGGCTTCTCAAATAATTATCATCCTTTATAAAAGAGCCCTTATAATAATAATATGATAATTTTACTGCTTAAGGACCACAATAAATTTACTAAATAATCCATTAGGCTGAGAAATTAATGTTATTGACACACTTCAACTCTTTGCTTTTTTCTCTATTAAATTCCGTATTAATGATTTAAAATTATATTGAGTTTTCACTCTCTCTCAAATAAAATAAAATTTAAAAAAATTATATTGAGTTCTTTTTATAATACAAAATCATGTAATTCCTTCAGGAAATATATTAGTAATGAATAAATACTACACTTATTTCAACTCATACCTCATTAATTTTATTTAGAATCAGATGATTTGAAATGACTCCAAACGGTTCCACCAGCTGTAATAGTTGATATCTCAAGTTTTTCCCTCGCTGAAAATCCATGATGTGAACAACTCTACTTGTTTCCTATCCATTAGGAAAAAATCAAGTCAAGAAGTCTCTTTAGAATCAAGATGAAACAAGTTATATATTAGAAGTTTCAAGTCTAAAGTTAACCACACCAGATTAAGTATTTAAAACTACTCCTTAACATTCTAGAGAATTTTAAAACTACACAGGAAGTCAGATTCACTGGGATATATCCCAAAGTTTCAGAAAGCCTCTGCAGTTATTTTTAAATAGAATACTGTACACATAAATGGGCAGCAAAATTTGGTACACTCAAGGTGAGATCTCTATACTATGGGTATATGAAAAAAGTCATGTAAAAGCCTGATGGTTTTCAAGCAATAGCAGTCTTTCTATAATAAAGAACTACAATACAGGTTCAATTTATAGAAATCTCGAAGTTAAATTACATTTCCCCAAAAAACAAAGTAAAAGAACTGTATTACTGACCACTCTGCCTTTCTGCATGTGTCTTGGTCCTTGCAGGTTCCCATTTCCAGCACCTTTATGGAGAAAAAGTGGTTTTTTTAATCTTATAATAAATACACTTAACAGTTTTAAGTGAAAAATGAGACATCTTCCTTTTTTAAAGTTTTTTTTTGGGGGTTTCAAAGTATCTAATTTTTTTTTTAATTTATTTTTTTTATTCTTATGTTAATCCCCACACATTACATCATTAGTTTTAGATGAAGTGTTCCATGATTCATTGTTTGTGCATAACACCCAGTGCTCCATGCAGAATGTGCCCTCCTCAATACTCACCACCAGGCTAACCCATCCTCCCACCCCCCTCCCCTCCTTTTTTAAAGATTTTACAGAGAGAGAGAGAACACACAAGAGTGGGCTGGTGGGGGGTGGGCAGAGGAAGAGAAGGAGACTCTCTGCTGAGTGCAGAGCCTTACAAAGGGCTCCATCTCAGGACACTGAGATCATGAACTGAGCAGAAACCAAGAGCAGGGACACTTAACCAACTGAGCCACACATGCACCCCTCTTTTTCTTTTCTCTATTTAAAAGTAGGTTCTACACCCAGCCAGGAGCCCAATGCGGGGCCAGAACTCACAACCCTGAGATCAAGACCTGAGCTGAGATCAAGAGTCAGATGCTAAACCGACTGAGCCACCCAGGCGCCTCAGGAAAACAGGACATCTTTCAAACACAAATCAGAGGTTACCACAAATATAGTAAGAACCGTGTCTTCTCATGTGATATGTTATTTTTGGATAGTTTTTCAACAAGCCTTCTTTTACCTCTAATCACTGCATTTCATTTTTATGGTAAAAGCTCTTAGGGAAATGTAACAAATTTTATAATCACCCAGATTTCCTCTTGGTCCAACTGCTGGTCCCCCAAGATGAAATGAGGGAGGTGGAGGTCCCAGAATTCCTGGTGCTGGGTTTGTAGACTGCTGCAGCATGAATGGATCACCCCTAGTAACGTGAGACATAAAATGTAATGAATGACAAAGAGGTCCATCAGAAATAATTTAAGATTTATTGTTAAAATACCCCTTTAGTGATTATAATTCCAATCGCTGTAGGCATTTATATGTGTGAAGTAACTAGGGAAAAAGCTATAATAACAATAAAATAAAAATCACTAACATAAAAATTAAAATTCTAAAGATTCTTTTACCCACAGTGACTTATACCAAACTCTCATATTTAATGAAGATACTCAGAAAACATTTTTTGTTTATAAATTTTGAAAGTTTAACCTGAATTCCTTATAATGATCTCCTTTATAAACAAGAGCTTAAAAATTTTAACTTACATTGTGTGTCCTGTATCATTGTCAGGATTCCATTCTGGGTAGCTTTAAAGAGACCAGAAAATTAACTTTAAAATAAAACTGTCCTTTTCACAAAATAGCCTTGTTTGGCCTTTAAAACAGAGTTTATTTATTAGTGAAGTTATAGGAGAGTCTAAGTGTTAGAAATATTACAGTTTAAAACATATCATATAGATACTTCCAAAAAAACCTCCAGAACTACAAAATAATCCAAATGAACAAGAATAAACTTGTTCTGTATTGAAAATGTAGGTAATATATGTTGAAGTTTAATTTTTAAATTTATTTGGTAAGTCATAAGGAGGAAAAAGTGCTGCATGGGGAATTGGAAATGTTGAGTATATAGGGAAATAAGGACCAACCACAGATTTTCCTTCTCCAATTGTAATACCAATACCAAAAACAGAGTTGAGTTGTTGACACTAGAAAGAAAAGAAAGCCCCAACAGAGCTAGACATATGTGAAAACTGGCATTCTAGTAAACAATGGGTATGTGTGTTTAGGCAGGGAGATGCTTTATGAATTCAATTCCATTCCAGCAGCTTAAAATCAGAACCAAAGGTAACTCAAAAGCAAAAAATGTATATTGACGGATTCTGCTTGACAACTTGTAATTTCTAACGACTTTTCCCCTTTTCTCTATCTTCTATATTTTTAGAGCATGTATTAACTGTTATTGAAAATGCTTGAGTCAGAATATTCTATGTATCAAAGGCCATCTTTAAGTCTATTAAAAATTCCTTGCAATTTGTAGAAAAAGAGCCATTGTTTATTTGTCCTACAAGTAATATTAAATAACAAAATACCACTATCACTGAACCTAATATTCCGAAAGAGAGATTCCAGATCTAAACATTTTGTTTATAACTGGTAAAGTATGGTCAGTATCAACTATGCAGTGGTAACAATGTGGATATTACAAGCAAATGATGAACTCCCCAAAACCAATCAATGGCTGTTTGATTCACGGTACGGA
Source organism: Leptonychotes weddellii (assembly GCF_054177405.1). Lineage (NCBI taxonomy): Eukaryota > Metazoa > Chordata > Mammalia > Carnivora > Phocidae > Leptonychotes > Leptonychotes weddellii. The sequence continues at coordinate 5,100 of NW_027797589.1, read as the reverse complement.
TGCTTTAAAGGTATTTCAAACTCCTACATTTCAAGAAGAAGCTGGCATCGACGACTGTGACTTGCTCCATTGATATGTTGACTCCACTCCTGCAGCAAAGTAAATTAGTAGAATTAACAAAAATAAAGCTAAAATATTTTCATCTGAACCAAACTCTAGGAAGTTAATTTATATGCAGTATGACAGATGGTAGAAACACCTGACCATTCACTAGTCACAATGAATTAATTTAAAACCATTTCTCTGAATCCTTGTAGCATGATCCTGCCCTCAAATACGCCATGCACATTCTTGGAAAAACTGGATAACTTGGTTAACATACTAATAGACCTGACAGGGAAGAGATAAGAGTTAATAAAGATCAAGAATAATAACTGACCTTGAGATCAGCTAGACATACTATTTTCTGCTGTGGACCAAATTGGATTATAATATATTGTATCATTAGAACTGCTTTTATATAACTCAATGGTAAAATATCCATGCTTCTATTTTTCTAGAAATGTTATAAATGTAGTTAAAAATAGACTTTCATCATTTTATCCAGCTTTGAGGCATGTTCCAAGTGTACTACAGCCATGAAAAGCTAAGATTCAACAGTAATGGCTTTTCTAGAAAATGCTCCCCATTTATCAAAAAACTAAGCTCCCATTATATTTCCCAAAAGTAAAGAAGCAAATTTCAGGAATGTCTGTTTCCAAATTTTAGGGAGCGGAAACACTATATTCATCAATATTTGTGCTCCTTTGTGGTTATTTTTAATTTAAGGGATTAACTTCTTTCCTATTTTATGCAAATAAGCTTTCCTTTTTAAAAAAATGCACATATAAATGATCAATGTTTTAGACAACTGAAGAAAGAGGAGTTAGGAAAAGTAGGCTCTGCAGTCAGACTGCCTAGGTTCCATTCCCAAGGTGCCACTTAGTAGACATGAATCCTTGGTACGTATTATTGAAATTTACTATGATTCAATACTCTCCTAGGATTTTGTGTAAAGTGAATGACTAAAGATAAACTGCTTATCAGAACATTGCCAGGCACATAAGAAGTGCTCAAAAAAGAACTGTCATTACACTGCTTATAAAGCTATCTCGTTTTACAATTCCTGCTTTACAAGTATCGTTGTTTTACAAATTCCCACAAAATGAGGCAAGTTTTGTCACATCCACACTACCTAATACATTGTATTTGGAATATAAAACAGGGTCAGGCAATGTTTTTAAAAGGGGGTCTCACTTAGAGCTGAACTAAAATAAGAAACCAAATTACAAGAGATACCTTCTTGAAAAGCTTCAGAATGGTATTTTATAAACCTAATTTAAAAAAAATGGATTTATATTACAACAGCTTACAAACTTCCTCTGCCCTAGAAGAATTAACTAAAATCCTGTGAAAGAACTATGAAAGCTGTTATCTCAAATCTAGATTGTCTTTTAAAAATAATGGCTAACAGCTAAGGAACTTGAAGAAATCTCTCCAGCTGGCTCCACAACCAGTTATTTGGGATATAAAAAGTTTGTACTTGCAAAGCAACAGACCACTGACTTATTGGAGGACACTTTTAAAATGGCTGTTAAGAAGAGGCGCCATAGGTAAAGTTCACAAAATTCGTAAGAGGGATTAAACAAATACCTTAACTTAGAATTTTCTGAACTAAAAATAGATTTTATTTAAAATGTCCTTGAGAAGCAGTGTGTTGGGAGAGGAGTAAAAGTTACCCTATTAGGCACATTTCTAATTCATAGGAGATGGAAAGGGTATCTAGTTGAACAGAAAACTATTTATATCCAATCCTCTATGCTCTTTAAAGTTTCAAATTTATGGTAAAAGTGTAGCTGGTCTTTCAAAGTACTAGAAGGAAGGCTAAGATCAAAGAATTATTATGTACCTCCCAAACCAACCCATTCCTAATCTACACTACACCACACCGGATCTTTGGTTTAAAGTGAGGATTAAGAGTCAAAAGGGTTTTTAAAAAACCTATATCCTTAATTCTACATTGAGGCAGCTTTCACATCAGATTAAGGTAAAAGGATTCACGTTTTGAATGTAGAAGTTCTGTAGGAAAACTATATTCACCTTGATGTCTTTGAGATACCTAAATTATATAAAGAAAGAATAATTTGGGAGAAGCACTTCTGGAATGGCAGAATAAAGAATTTAAGGGCTTCTAGAATAATACTAAAAGGAAAAATATGAACCCAAGTGACAAGACAGTGAAAAGGCTGTAGCGGGCACTTTGCTTTAAAGTGAAAAGAATTTGAGGGAAGTTTGAGGTTGTGGAGAAAAGCAATTTGACATTCTAAAATGACCTAGAAAGAAATAAAAGCAACACCATCACTGAAAGTCACTTAAAATATCAAATAATGATGACAAATTAGATCACATTTTTCACCTAAAAGTTCCTTATTTCATAGTAAGATGAAGTTTTGCTCATGTAAGCTATTTAACACTACCACTAAGTGAAAAGAACAGATTTTCCAAGTTATGCAGCAATACCAGAGAGCAGGATTAAATGTTTAAAAATTTTCATTATCTACTTTCACCACAGGAATTTTCTCTCAAGTCGTTGTTTCTATGTCAGCTATAAAATGAGAAAGGACCACAACTAAAGGTAAATAATTATTTTTTCAATAACACAGATCCCCAGAAAACATGAGCTATGTTAAGGAAACTGGAATACATTGAGAATCCAAGTGCTTAAACTTCTTTAAATTGGCCCAATTTACAAATACAAATTTTGTAAATCAATCAATCAATCAAAGGGCCTCAAGTAATTCTTAAATGTTCCCAATACTGTGGCATAATACCAAAACCAGCTAGGGCCTAAGCATTTTTACATTTAAAATACTTCTTGCACTAGGCAGGGTATCTTACTCTTGAATCCAAAGTTTCATCAGATATTTTAAAACTGTTCTCTTGTTAATTTAGACTCATTTAACTATAGTGATTTATTAATATTATTGTTCAGGAACTAATAGGCAGCAAAATCTGGAGAGAAAAGATTAATCACATATAATATAGAAACTTTTCTCTGATTAAAGCCCTCTTGTGGTTTCCTTTTGTGTTCCTTTAGTGTTTTTCTATGTGCAAACAACAAGGGTAAATACTGCTCAAAGTCAGAGTAAGATTTCCAGCAACAGCTGTTGATGTATGAGGACTCCATTAGCAAAGATTTTAAGTCCCTCAGAATCACTTTTCATTTGAGACACTGTAGCTATTTTGCTTGGAATTTAGAGATCCTATCTGAGAACACTGATCATATTGCCAATTCTGCAAAAAGGCAAGAACAGAAAAAACTGAGTCACCAAAGTTTTGTGGACCTTTTCATTAAATCAACTCCCAGCAGAGCTAAAACTTTATCCAACGTATTTGGAAAAAAGACAACACTAAAGACACCTAGTAAATAAAACTCCTTAACTTTTATGAGTTTAGGGCTACGTCTTCAATAAAAATTAATCTAGGAATTTAAATTTAGCATCCAATGTTAGTTTATTTTATTTGGATTAAAGATTAAAATATTCCTTGTTTGTGCTGTACTTAAACTATTATACACTAATTCAAAAGATTTTTGTATTATAGAAACACATAAACTTGGCTAAGAATTAACTTCTTAAAGACATTTTTCAAAGTATTCTGTAAATTCAAATAAAAGAAGTCTCTTAATTATCTGAGGCAAAAATACTGAGATTGAAACAGAAAAGGGAGTGACTGGTAATACTTTTAAATAGAATATTAAAAACAAAATCACTCATCATCTATGATTTAGTTTACTCAAAAAAATCAAGTCACTAAAAAATGCATTTTAAAGGGAGAGATATGAAAAAGAAATGACCCTTCCAGATGTTACCTTAAAGAAAAAACCCTGAAGAGTAATCATCAAATCAATTTCATGGCAGCAACATGGTAAGTAGAATAACTGTACAGCACATCAGGAAATATGGACGGTCAGAGAGCATAGATCAAGCTATTAGAGTGCTGTTATGTTGACTTTTAAGCCAACTGCACTATATATCGAAAAAAAATTCAGTGAGAACGAGTAACATTGAAAACGGAAGAGAAAGGACAATGTATTTATAAGGGCATTTTGAAAAAGCTCCCATTTTGCTAGATGTGATAATTAAAGCAAAGGAGAATTAGATATATATATATATATTTTTTTTTTTTTCCTCTCAAATGACTATACCAGAAGTCTAAGCCTAGTCAGAAAAAGAATATGCTTATGAGGAACATAGAGCAGGATACTGCAGTAGTTGATTTTTCCAAGTCTCTAAAGGGACAGATGCAATATGGGATAATAAAAAGTGAGTTTTGAAGTATGTTTAAGAAAGTTGTGGAAAAGGAGAAAAAAAATGATGAAAAATTTCAGTCATAGTATGAGAGTTTGTGTTAAAGGGAAATTAAAAAAGAAGAATGAACTAATCTAAAATATGAAACATACTGAAACAAACACCAGGGCTCTACATTAACTCTTTCCCTGTAGCCACAGATAAGGAAAAAAAGAGAATTGTTCAAGAATACATCTTTACTACATACAAATCAGCAATCAAGACAGATGGAGAGCTGAAATCTAGCATCCTGAATGGCAGAGCACATTGACTGCAAAAAAAAAAAAAAAATTCTTAAAACAATTCAACAAAGCAGACAAAAAACCTGCTTAAATATATGGTTAAGAAGAACATATTGATGCCAAAAACCAACAAGATAATCCCAGTGGATGACAGCTTTGTGGCTAGAAGTCATCTAGGCAGATTATATTAATGTAAAGCCCTGGTTTAATGCTCAAAAACAATTACCTTCCAAATAAAGTGTTCTCAAAAGCATAAAAATTCTTGATCAACTCAGTGTCACCAGACTACAGAATTAGAGTAAAAGATATAGGTAAATACAGAATAGTCACTACAATGTAAAAGAAATTAGAAGTATCTGTTGCATTAACTCACCTTATTAGAATGAACTGGCAAATCACATATAGAGCACAGATGGGGATAACCCTTCGGTAAGAGTCCATGGAAGTCTTCAATATTGCTACTTGGAGGAGCGCCCCTCTTTTTCTCAAAGAGAGATCTCTCTTGTAAGGGGCCAGGACCACGTCCCATT
>NW_027797588.1:0-284 GCF_054177405.1 Leptonychotes weddellii | reverse complement strand
TCACCCTGCATTTTGTTCATCAAAGCAGCCACCAAGTGTTATCCAGTTTTAAGGTGAGGAGAAATAGACTCCATCTCTGGATGGGGAATGGCAATGTTCTGAAAGAGTATTTGGACCAGATATATTCTGGCAAATTTTGAGAAGAAAAAATTGCATCCTGCTACAATGTTGTACTTTAACAAAAAGTTAAAAAAAAAAAAAACTTTAGGTACAATGAAAATGAGAAAAAAATAACAATTTGGGAGAAACAAGTCGAGCCAAAGTCACCATCAAGCAGTCTAAAG
>NW_027797587.1:0-284 GCF_054177405.1 Leptonychotes weddellii | reverse complement strand
TATGCGCAAACAATGAATCATGGAACACTACATCAAAAACTAATGATGTAATGTATGGTGATTAACATAACAATAAAAAATTTTTAAAAATTTTTAATGAAAAGGAACTATTAGAAAAAAAAAGAATAAAGCAATCAAAGCCAAGACTGAAGTGGGAGTTGAAGAATATTCCACATGAGTTCTTTTAGCAATTCAAACATTTACGGGATTCCAGTTAGGTACCAATGCCCGTTCTACATTATGAGTTATTGTCTGCATAATTGTGCAGCCGGCCCCATGCCTGG
>NW_027797586.1:0-284 GCF_054177405.1 Leptonychotes weddellii | reverse complement strand
TTTCCCCTTTTGCTGCTTTTACAAAAAGGAAGTTGTGTGAGAAGAGGGAAAACCCTTTTTTTTTTAGCTTGCACCATATTGCACCTATTTCACAACACTTCTATTGTTATGTGGCAAGTCAGAAACACAAACCTTGGGGCAATGACATTTGGGATGAGGTCTTTGCAAGGAGAAAACAGGGACAATGGAGTGTCTCCAACAAGGATTCCAGAATGATACGCTGGGATTTTTGTTGAGAGATGGGCATAAATAAATAAATAAATAAATAATGCTTCCCCTCTCTG
>NW_027797585.1:0-284 GCF_054177405.1 Leptonychotes weddellii | reverse complement strand
TAGTCCAAACTGAAATGCACTGGGAATGCAAAAAACATACTAGATTTTTGGGTACATCTTTTGTATTGAAAAATGTAAAATGGCCTCATTGACTTTTTACTTATTACATGTTGAAATAATAATATTTGGAATATATTGAATTAAGTAAACATACTTTTTTTTTTCGTCTTAAACACCAATTCTCTTTTTATTATTTTTTTAAGTATAAATTTTTTTTTATTCTTATGTTAATCCCCATACATTACATCATTAGTTTCAGATGAAGTGTTCCATGATTCATTGTT
>NW_027797584.1:0-284 GCF_054177405.1 Leptonychotes weddellii | reverse complement strand
TTTTTGGTGGGGTCTTTTTCTGGTTTTGGGATCAAGGAAATGTTGGACTCATAGAACGAGTTTGGAAATTTTCCTTCCACTTCTACTTTTTGAAACAGCTTCAGAAGAATAGGTCTTAATTCTTCTTTAAATACTTGGTAGAATTCTGCTGAGAAGCCATTTGGCCCTGCACTCTTGTCTGTTGGGAGATTTTTTTTTTAATTTTATTATGTTATGTTAATCACCATATATTACATCATTAGCTTTTGATGTAGTGTTCCATGATTCATTGTTTGCATATAACA
>NW_027797583.1:0-284 GCF_054177405.1 Leptonychotes weddellii | reverse complement strand
TACTTTGCCTGAATCCATAGTAGAGTAGCCAAAAACATCATTGTCAAATTTCAGTGATTAATTTGACATAGAAAAGTTGAAAAGGAGGAGGGCGGAGCAAGATGGCGGAGGAGTAGGAGACCTGGATTTCGTCTCCTCTCAGGAATTCAGCTGGATAGGGATCAAACCATTCTGAACACCTACAAACTCAACAGGAGATCGAAGAAAAGAAGAGCAACAACTCTCTCATCAGAAAAGCGACCACTTTCTGGAAGGTAGGACGTGCGGAGAAGTGAATCCGAGGC
>NW_027797582.1:0-284 GCF_054177405.1 Leptonychotes weddellii | reverse complement strand
TAAAACTTTATTGAATTCTAGACCTTCTTTGAGTTTAAATTAAAAAGAAAATCAATCTTATTTTGTGGCTAGGTGGAGAAATTTTCATCTATATGGCATCAAATGTTTTGACAAACATGGAAATGGAACAAAGGTGCAGTTGTTAGTGAAAAAATAATTGTCACTGTGCAAATCAATGTTAATTTTCCCATTCACACAATAAATATTTTAATTGCCTACAACCTTGAGCAAGACAATTCTGATTCAGGGCGCCTGGGTGGCTCAGATGGTTAAGTGTCTGCCTT
>NW_027797581.1:0-284 GCF_054177405.1 Leptonychotes weddellii | reverse complement strand
GGCACGTTCTGCATGGAGCACTGGGTGTTGTGCACAAACAATGAATCATGGAACACTACATCAAAAACTAATGATGTAATGTACGGTGATTAACATAACAATAAAAAAAGAAGTGTGCAAGGAAAAGAACAAAAGGGAACAGTGACGTATGACATTCCCCAAAAGATCTCTGACCAGTAGTGGCAGAGTTGTTGGAGGGGAAGCAGGAATCACTGCAACCACAGCCTTCTGACTAACTCAGAAGTTAACAACCAAACTCTCAATGTAAAGGTACAGCAGCCAAG
>NW_027797580.1:0-284 GCF_054177405.1 Leptonychotes weddellii | reverse complement strand
GTATTCAGAGAGTTGTTGCTATTCTTTTCTTCCATCTCCTGTTGAGTTTGTAGGTGTTCAGAATTTTTTGATCCGTATCCAGCTGAATTCCTGAGACTAGAGGAAATCCAGGTCTCCTACTCCTCCGCCATCTTGCTCCGCCCCTTCCTCTTTTTTAATTTATGATACTGTTAGTCCTCTCTGTATTTTTTTTTTTTTTAAGATTTTATTTATTTGACAGAGAGAGACATAGCGAGAGAGGGAACACAAGCAGTGGGAGTGGGAGAGGGAGAAGCAGGCTTCCC
>NW_027797579.1:0-284 GCF_054177405.1 Leptonychotes weddellii | reverse complement strand
GAGGAGTAGGAGACCTAAATTTCTTCTGGTCCCAGGAATTCAGCTAGATAGGGATCAAACCATTCTGAACACCTACGAACTCAATAGGAGATCGAAGAAAAGAACAGCAACAACTCTCTGAACAGAAAAGCGACCACTTTCTGGAAGGTAGGACGTGCGGAGAAGTGAATCTGAGGCAATATTCGGGAAGATAGACGGCAGGGGAGGGGGCCTCCATAAGCCGCTTCTGGCAAGTGATAGAGCAGCGGCGGAGCACAAAATCAGAACTTTTAGAAGTCACTCCG
>NW_027797578.1:0-3107 GCF_054177405.1 Leptonychotes weddellii | reverse complement strand
GGGCTGGGTCCCGGCCGGACAGGTGCACACGGCCGCCGGAGCCCCTCAGGATTCTGCTCACACTTCTACAGGCGTTAGTCACTCCTCAGCGGCGCTCAGCCTGCACGTCGAGTCAGGAGGCAGCCTGCTATTTCAAGAGCTGGCAGCAGAATGGGGTCCCCAGAAGCAGGTTCTCCCAGGCAGAACATTCCAGAAACCTCCAGAATGGCTTCACAGCCTCTTGAGATTCCGCAGGGTGTCCACTCCCAGGGGTGTGCTGCGTGGGTCCAGGGCTCGCTCAGCCGTGGGGCAGGTGGTCCCCGTGTGTGTCCCACACACAATCAGGGGCCGTGACCCTGCGCTCCCTGGGCTGCCGTGCCCAGGCTGCCCCCAAGTGACGGCCCCGCAGACTGAGCAGGGTGGGCAGCCCCCTCACTTCTGCCCGTGCTCTGACCTGAGGGCTCCCCACCAGCCTGGACCTGTGTAGACACCCTCCCTCCCTCCCGGCTCTGTGGGGTCCTGAGTGTCAGCCAAGGCTGGGACCCCTGGCCCCCGGCGCGACCCCATGACCAGTGGACAAATATCAGCAGAAGGAAAGAGGAACGTTCCCTTCCTGGTGGGGGGTCAGCAGAGCTGGCCAGTCCCCGGCCCACTGCCCACCAGCTGGGGGCCTGGGCTCGTCTGGTCACCTCTCCTCCAGGAACTGGGAACAACAGGAGCGTCCTGTCTCCGTCCTCAGGGCTGACACTCAGCAGAGGGACTGGGGACACTGTCTGGGCTCCTCTGATCCCTGCTGGTGAGTGAGGAGCCCCCACAGGAGGACCAGCTCCCTGGGTCCCTGGGTCCCTGGGTCCCCAGGTCCCTGCGGTTGGGCCAGTGTTACTGCCCCTACACCCACAACTCCTTCTCCCCAGCTTGACACGCAGGGTGCTGGCCAGAGAGGCAGGACTGTGCCCCAGACCCCCGTCCACCCCTCCCCACTAGGCCTCCTTTCAGCCCCTCTTGCTACCTGTCCACCCCCCGTCCCTCCCCAGAGACCCACTCCTGGCCCCTGAGGGGACATTCCCGGTGGCCAGCAACAGTGCCCAGACTTCCCGGGCAAGGCCGCCCTGCAGCCTGCGGGCTCCCCGTGTCCTGGACAACACAGAGGACACCCCCACAGTACACTCTCACTAGCCACCCCAGGGACCGCCTGCCAGAATCAGACACTCGGGGAAGAGAGAGCAGGACAGGGTGAGGGCTGGGCTGCACGCACCCCAGAACTTAGTAGCCCGGGTCTGGGCCCGGGTTTGGGGACTTTTCACCGGCCACACCCTCCTCCAGAGAGGAAAGGGAAGCAGACAGAGCCTGTCCGGCCACAGGCAGAAACTCACCGAGAAGTCTGTGTCCTCGGCCTTCAGATGGTCTGCGATGTACTGGACACCCTCGATCGCCCGCGTCAGGGCTGGAGACAGGGGCAGATGCGGGGGGGGCACTTTGGTGCCCCGGGGTTTGAACACGGCATGTGGGGACGGCTCCTTCTTGCACCTGCATTTGCACGGAGAGGGCTGGTCTGGGGGCAGGGGCTCGGCGGAGCCGGCCTTCAGAAAGGGGGGGGAGCCGGCCATGGGGCCCCCAGCCGGGGAGGCGGCATCATCTTGGGGAACACAGTACTGGATGCTCCGAGACCGGCATCGAACACCGTCTTCCACGGCTTCGGCAGGGCTGGACATGTGCTGGACGCTCAGAGACCGGGCTTTGGTGAGCCCTGGGGCCCGGGTGCTGGCGGGTGGGTGGCGGGGGTCAGGCGAGGGGCAGGGGCTCCCGTTCTCAGCCTCTGAGGGCGGCAACGCAGGGACCTGGTCCGAGGGTGACTCGCAGGCTGGCTGGGGCTTGGCTGGCTCGTCCGGGCGGCTGCAGAAGGACGGGGAGCGCGATGGGCCCCGGCTCTGGGCTCCGCCCACGAAGCTGGGCTCCCCCTCAGGCTCGGGCCAGAAGCCGGGGGCGCCGGCCATCTTATGCACGGACTCGATGAGCCGCCTGCAGTTGCCCTTGACCACAGACGGCCGCTTCATGAAGAGCAAGCGGGGCACCACATCCAGGAAGACCCGGCGCACCCAGGCGGGCATGGTGTGTGTGCGCGGGGAGCGGTGGTGCACGTTGAGCACGAAGACCGTGATGACGATGGACAGCGTGACGAAGATCATGGTGAAGAGCAGGTACTCGCCGATGAGCGGGATGACCAGGGAGGTGGAGGGGATGATCTCCGTGATGAGTAGCAGGAAGACGGTGAGCGAGAGCAACACAGAGATGCAGAGCGTGATCTTCTCGCCGCACTCAGATGGCAGGTAGAAGACCAGCACCGTGAGGCAGGAGATGAGCAGGCAGGGGATGATGAGGTTGATGGTGTAGAAGAGGGGCAGGCGCCGGATGACGAAGGCGTAGGTGATGTCCGGGTAGACCTCGGCGCAGCACTCGTATTTGCGGGTGTTGTAGGTGCCCACAGCGTCCACGATGACCCACTCGCCGCTCTCCCACAGGTCCAGCTGGTCCACACGACTGTGCATGCTCACCAGGTCGATCTTGGCCTTGTCGTACGTCCAGGACCCGAACTTCATGGTGCAGTTCTGCTGGTCGAAGGGGAAGAAGGTGACGTCGATGCTGCAGGAGCTCTTGTAGATGGCGGGGGGTGTCCACTGGACCCGCCCGTCATGGAAGAGGTGGGCCTTGGTCAGGTGGGTGACCGCAAAGTCCCCGTCCGCGCTGTGCAGGAAGAGAGGGGCGTGAGACCCACCAGAACCGCAGCCTGGCTCTCACACACGTCTGGCTTTACAGGTGAGCAAAGAAAGGCAGGGGACCCGGTCAGGGACCGGGCTAGGTGTAGGTTGGTGGCCCCGGGCACTTCCCTCATCTGCCTCAGCTTATCGCCCCTACCCTAGGGGGGACACGTGGCTTGGAGGACATCTAAGCAGCCCCGTCATGCCTGACACACAAGCTTGTTGGTGACAGTGGCGATCACTTGGCGGATAGAGCAGGGACTGGGGTCCTACACCTGCTAGCACCCGGGTGAGGTGGCACCCGGTCCGTCTCTGTCCTGGAGCTGCCAACTGTCTGTGCTGGGAACGAGCGGGCAGCCTGGGGGGGGGGGG
>NW_027797577.1:0-284 GCF_054177405.1 Leptonychotes weddellii | reverse complement strand
CCTTTGGTAAATAACATTTTAAGAGTGTATCTTCATAGACGCCAATCTGTGCTACCTTCCTAGACTAGAATTTCTTTCACACAGTCCTTCCATTTTGTGAGAATGACTTAGACTTATTATACGCTAAAGAATCAAAGGCAACTTAAATCACTTTTATCATGACCAGTGACGTCATGTTGGAGAGTCCAGACATCACTGCCTGAAGAACAAAAGAAAACAAAAGGAAAACGGCTGTAAATGCATGGGTTCGCCAATCGTAAATCTGCATCTGGTCAACGCTATAT
>NW_027797576.1:0-284 GCF_054177405.1 Leptonychotes weddellii | reverse complement strand
TTTGAAACTTTTGTATATAAATAGAAATGGTTTTAACAAAAACAGCCACAGAGAGTCAATATATAAGGAAATATATTTATAAAATACAAATATATTTTTTTTCCTGGAGAAAGAAATCTCAAACTTAGAGCAGCACAAAACCAGAACTATTCCAAATATAAGGTAAAATATTTTTCAAAGATGTACATATTTGTCAATCCGGGATGTGGTTTCTGCTCGTAGTGTGAACATAAAAGGCTATGCAAATAGAAAGGAATAAAAACTCTCTTTAATTACAAATGTTT
>NW_027797575.1:0-284 GCF_054177405.1 Leptonychotes weddellii | reverse complement strand
ATGAATAAAAATAAACTATACCAATCTGAGAACTTAACACAGCACGGCTAGCTATAATACTATTTAATACAAAAGAAGGCTTTACAAAAGCACTTCCAAAGTATTTACTGAAATACTAAAAATAAGTCAGTCTTTTAGAACTGAGAATTTTAAGAGAAAGTCAGATATGGTCTAACATAACCTACTGGTTCACACACAAGAAGATGAGGTCAGGGGTGATTTTCTGACTTGTCACAGGATTACCAAATTGGTAAAAGTCAAGCTTGGAACCTAGCCCTCTGGCT
>NW_027797574.1:0-284 GCF_054177405.1 Leptonychotes weddellii | reverse complement strand
TAAAATGAACCAAAAATTCCCCCAATCTGATGTCACCCTGTGTTTCCTACTTTGTCATATGATATTACCATCAGCCAACTCCAAAAAAATCTGGGTCTTCTTCTTAACCTCTCCACCTCCCCACACCCCACAACAAGGACTCAGTTACTCCTCTTGCTTCTGCATCTTTCATAGCTCACAAATTTAGCCTGTCTCATCTATCATCGTGCCCCTTCTTATGTTCAGCATCCGTCACATACCTCAGTTTGATTAGTATAACAACTTCCTGGTTTGTCTCCTGTATC
>NW_027797573.1:0-284 GCF_054177405.1 Leptonychotes weddellii | reverse complement strand
GGTTGGTAAATGTAGTAACCACGGAGAAGGGAGCAAATCATCCTGACCGGGGGAGTCCAGAGGGTTCTGCGAAGAGCATCACTTGCTCCACATCCTGAAGGGGGTTTACAAAGAGGGAAGCGCTGGAAAAGGCACTCTACACGGAGAGAATGGAGTGTGAGGGAAGTGAGATTTGGGAGAGTTTGAGGGCTTCAGTGTGGCTGAAACTAAAGAAAGTTTGGACCAGGAGATAGCAGAGGACTTATAAAGGAAGCTTGAGGTCACATGGAAGGACTTTGTTTTTT
>NW_027797572.1:0-284 GCF_054177405.1 Leptonychotes weddellii | reverse complement strand
GGGAAGCTGGGTGCTCACTCATACCCTCTCCTTTCCCCCATATGAGAAATCACAGATGGAGAAAGATTCTTGCCCCTAATCTGTGCTGCCTTCAGGGATGGGGGACATGGTAAAGGTCAATCTGTTCCTCTTAGACCCACCTCAGTGTGTCCAAACACCTATTTTTTTTTTTTGCTCCAACGGGGTGCTGGAACTTCTAGAAACCTGAACCGCCAAAAGAGTCTCTCACACAGGGGTGATTCTGAGTTTGTATTCTCCAGGGGTTCCTGGACCATAGCCAAGAG
>NW_027797571.1:0-284 GCF_054177405.1 Leptonychotes weddellii | reverse complement strand
TGTTTGGTATCATGTGGCCATTTAGCTTTATTTTACTCTGTATTTTATATCAATTTTCACCACATAAAAATTGACAGGCTCTGCATAAGTCTGTCCTATCTTAGATATATTTGATGATAGTTTATCAATTAAAAAATATTCTATTTTTAACTTTGATGGTAGTGTTGTAAGTTTCAGAGACTATTTTGAAAAGAAATATTTTTTATTATGTTAATCACCATACATTACATCATTAGTTTTTGATGTAGTGTTCCATGATTCATTGTTTGCATATAACACCCAGT
>NW_027797570.1:0-284 GCF_054177405.1 Leptonychotes weddellii | reverse complement strand
GCAAGTGATAGAGCTGCGGAGCACAAAATCGGAACTTTTAGAAGTCAGCTCTGCTGAGGGACGTGGCTCCAGTGGCTAAGCAGGTGGTGTAACCCTCCCAGGACAGTGTGGTCTCAGGACCCTCGGGGTCACAGAAAGACCAGGGGTGCCTGAGTGCAGCAGAGCTCCCAGGTATCAGAGCAGGGAAGCCGGCTGCAGAAACGGAGCCGAGGCGTGGGCTCTCAGCTCGGGGTTGCCATAAACCGTGATCTGCGGCACAGTCGGGCCCCTGCTCCTCCAGCAGG
>NW_027797569.1:0-284 GCF_054177405.1 Leptonychotes weddellii | reverse complement strand
GAATCGCCCCGCCCTTTCCAGTCTGGGCTAAGTAACCTGCTCGGGTTTGCTCTCGGAGCTTTTGTTCCCTGCAAGCTTTCCGTGCAGCTTTGGAGGACGAGAGTGAAAATGGCAGCCTCCCAATCTCTGCTCCGGAGGAGCCGAGAACTGGGGGCCCCACTCCTCAGTGAGCCCCCAGAGAAAAGCAGTCAGTCACTCCCGTCTCCCTGGTCTCCAGCCGCACTCCATGCTCACCTGGCCTGTGACCGAGCATTTCTATCTCTGGCTCATGACCCCATTTGGAG
>NW_027797568.1:0-284 GCF_054177405.1 Leptonychotes weddellii | reverse complement strand
TGAGACTAAGTGGAGTATGTTGGAGAGAGAGTTATGTGTTTAATTCATAATCTACTCTAAGTAGAAAGAGGGTGTTTAAAGCTCAGGAATCCACCCGATAACCTAATTTTTACTGTTCAGAGTAAAAGTCACTCTGATAATTTATGTTAAAGATTGTAAGGTAAACTATGAGAAGGTATGTCTTTCTTTTTTTTTTTTTAAAGATTTTATTTATTTGACAGAGAGAGACACAGCGAGAGAGGGAACACAAGCAGGGGGAGTGGGAGAGGGAGAAGCAGGCTTCC
>NW_027797567.1:0-3107 GCF_054177405.1 Leptonychotes weddellii | reverse complement strand
CAGGGTCCTGGGATCGAGCCCCGCATCGGGCTCCCTGCTCCGCGGGAAGCCTGCTTCTCCCTCTCCCACTCCCCCTGCTTGTGTTCCCTCTCTCGCTGTGTCTCTATCTGTCAAATAAATAAATAAAATCTTTAAAAAAAAAGATTTATTTATTTATTTGAGAGAGAGAGAGAGAAAGTGGGGCGAGGGGGCAGAGGGAGAGAATCTTCAAGCAGACTCCCTGTTGAGCGCAGAGCCCAATGTGGGGCTCAGTCCCATGACCCATGTGATCATGACCTGAGCTGAAACCAAGAATCAGATGCTTAACCAACTGAGCCACCCGGGCACCCCAGCATAATCCCATTCTAATTTAAAAATTCAATGTGTGTGAATATATGTTTGCATGAGCAAAGAAAAAAGTATGGAGGAATCCACACCAAACTATTTATAGTAATATTAAAGGGTAGGGAAAGGAAAAGGGAAGTGCTGAGTCTGTATAAATTTTGTAATTCAAAACTAAAAAGTAAAGACTAATGCAACTTTTAAAATGTGTTATTATGAATATTTTTCATTTCATTAAAAATTGTTTTAATATAATTGCCCCCAAAATAAAAAGATACCTAGGAATAAACCTAACCAAAGTGGTGAAAGACCTGTACTCTGAAAAACATAAAACACCGATAAAGAAATTGCAGATGACACAAAGAAATGGAAAAACATTCCATACTCACGGATGGGAAGAACAAATATTGTTAAAATGTCTATACTACCCAAAGTAATCTGCAGATCTAAGGCAATCCTTATCCAAATACCAACAGCAGGGGTGCCTGGGTGGCTCAGCCGTTTAGCGTCTGCCTTTGGCTCAGGGCATGATCCCAGGGTCTGGGATTCTCGGGCTCCCTGTTCAGTGGGAAGCCTGCTTCTTCTTCTCCCACTCCCCCTGCTTGTGTTCCCTCTCTTGCTGTCTCTCTCTCTCTGTCAAAAAAGAAATAAAAATCTTAAAAAAAAAAGTACCAACAGCAGTTTTCACAGAACTAGAACAAACAATCCTAAAATTTGTATGGGACCATGAAAGACCTTGACTAGCCAAAGCAACCTTGAAAAAGAAAACCAAAGCCAGAGGCATCACAATTCCAGACTTCAAGTTATATTACAAAGCAATAGTAATCAAAACAGTATGGTACTGGCATAAAAATAGACACATAGATCAATAGAACAGAATAGAAAACCCAGAAATAAACTCACATATGGTCTACTGATCTTTGATAAAGAAGGCAAGAATATCCAGTGGGAAAAAGACAGTCTCTTCAAAAAACGGTGCTGGTAAACTGGATAGCAACATGCAGAAGAATGACACTGCACCTCTTTCTTACGCCATACAGAAAAGTAAACTCAAAATGGCTTGAAGACTTAAATGTGAGACCTGAAACCATAAAAATCCTAGAAGAGAGCACAGGCAGTAACTTCTTTGACATCAGCTGTAGCAAATTCTTTCAAAAATGTCTCCTGGGGCAAGAGAAATAAAAACAAAATTAAACCATTGGGACTACATCAAAATAAAAAGTTTATGCACAGTGAAGGAAACAATCAACAAAACTAAAAGGCAGCCTATGGAATGGGAGAAGATTTTTGCAAATGACATATCCGATTAAGGGTTAGTATCCAAAATATATAAAGAACTGATACAACTCAACACCCAAAACACAGATAATTCTTTCTTTCTTTTTTTTTTTTTTAAGATTTATTTATTTATTTGAGAGAGCGAGAATGAGAGAGAGTACATGAGAGGGGGGAGGGTCAGAGGGAGAAGCAGGCTCCTCGCTGAGCAGGGAGCCCGATGCGGGACTCGATCCCGGGACTCCAGGATCATGACCTGAGCCGAAGGCAGTCGCTTAACCAACTGAGCCACCCAGGCGCCCACAGATAATTCTTTCTAAAAAGGGACAAAAGACACGAACAGACATTTCTCTGAAGAAGACATACACATATGCCAACAGGCATATGAAAAGATGTTCGACATCACTCATCATCAGGGAAATGCAAATCAATGCAAATCAAAACTATAGTGTGTTATCACCTCATACCTGTCAGAATGGCTAAGTCAAACATCAAAAACACAAGAAACAACCAGTGTTGGTGAGGATGTAGAGGAAAAGGAACCCTCTTGCACTGTTAGTGGGAATGCAACTGGTGCAGACACTGGGGAAAACAGTATGGAGGTTTCTCAAAAAATTAAAAATAGAACTACCCTATGGCCCAGGAATTGCTCTCCTAGGTATTTACCCACACCCCTATGTATACAGCAGCATTATTTACAGTAGCCAAGATATGGAAGCAGCCCAAGTGTCCACCCATAGATGAATGAATAAAGAGGATGTGGTGTATACACACACACACACACACACACACACACAGAGGAATATTATTCAGCCATAAAAAATAATGAAATCTGGCCATTTGCAACAACATGTATGGAGCTAGAGAGCATAATGTTAAGTGAAATAAATCAGTTAGAGAAAGACAAATACATGAATTCACTCATAGGTGGAATTTAGGGAGCAAAACAAACCAGCAAAGGGGAAAAAATAAGAGAGACAAATCAAGAAACAGACTCTTAATTATAGAGAACAAACTGATGGTTACCAGAGGGGTGGTGGGTAGGCGGATGGGTTAAATAGGAAGAAAAAAAAAAAATTATTTGGGTTATTTTGGTGCCAACCTAATATTCCATCAAATTAATGTACTCTAATATACAGACATTATCTTTTTGTCTAATGTTGTACCCTATTAACAACATTATTATTTTTTTTTTAAAAAAAGATTTTATTTAGGGCGCCTGGGTGGCTCAGATGGTTAAGCGTCTGCCTTCGGCTCAGGTCATGATCTCAGGGTCCTGGGATCGAGTCCCGCATCAGGCTCCCTGCTCCTTGGGAGCCTGCTTCTCCCTCTGCCTCTCTCTCGCTCTCTGTCTCTCATGAATAAATAAATAAAATCTTTAAAAAAAAAAGATTTTATTTATTTATTTGAGAGCGAGAGCGAGAGAGAGAGAATGAGAGAGAAGACGAGAGGGGGTAGGGTCAGAGGGAGAAGCAGACTCCCTGCCGAACAGGGAGCCCGATGTGGGACTC
>NW_027797566.1:0-284 GCF_054177405.1 Leptonychotes weddellii | reverse complement strand
TGAATCATGGAACACTACATCTAAAACTAATGATGTAATGTATGGGGATTAACATAACAATAAAAAATTTAAAAAAATTCCTTCATGTGATCCCTTTATAGTCATATGCTCCCTCAGCTCTCAATCTTTGGCAACCACTGATCTGTCTCCATCACTATAGTTTTGGGCTTGTTTAGAATATCATATAAATGGAATCATATAGCATGCCATCTTTTGAGACTGGCTTCTTTCACTCAGAAAAATAACTCTGAGGTTCATCTCAGTTGATGCCTGTATCAATAGCT
>NW_027797565.1:0-284 GCF_054177405.1 Leptonychotes weddellii | reverse complement strand
TTGTCCTTTTTTCTCAACATTGCTTTGGCTATTTGAGGTCTTTTGGGGTTCCATTCGAATATTAGGAGTGTTCCTTCTATTTCCATGAAGAATGCCATTGGAATTTTGACAGGGATTGCATTGAGTCTCTAGATGGCTTTGGGTAATATGGACATTTAACAGCATCAACTCTTCCAAACCAGCACCACGGGGTAGCTTTCGATTTATTTGCATCTTCTTCAGTTTTTTTCATTAATGTTTTGTAGTTTTTAGTATATAGGTCTTTCACCTGCTGCTTAAACTTG
>NW_027797564.1:0-284 GCF_054177405.1 Leptonychotes weddellii | reverse complement strand
GGTGCACACAGGTAAAGGTGTGCCAGGGAAGTCGCTGATAGTGATTGTTTTATTATACAAATAATACACAGTCACTGCAAAAGAATTAGAAAATCCAGATGAAGCAGAAGTGTAATAAGACCATTCAAAGATAGTCATCGTTAACTGTAGTCCCCTCTAGCCTTTTTATCTACTTAGAATTATATCATGGGGCGCCTGGTTGGCTCAGTTGGTTAAGTGACTGCTTTGGGCTCAGGTCATGATCCCAGAGTCCTGGGATCGAGTCCCACATCGGGCTCCCGGCT
>NW_027797563.1:0-284 GCF_054177405.1 Leptonychotes weddellii | reverse complement strand
TTCTGCTCTGATCTTTATTATTTCTCTTCTCCTGCTGGGTTTAGGCTTGATTTGCTGTTCTTTCTCCAGCTCCTTTAGGTGTAGAGTTAGGTTGTGTACTTGAGACCTTTCTTCAGAACAACTTTTTTATTCAAATACTTCAAAAATGTACCTATAACCTCTGAAGCTACCCTGAAACTATGAAGCTTAAGAACACAGTGCTGTACCTGCTGTTGTATTGTATTGTAAGTTGTGTAGATGTGCTGTTGGATTAATTTGGCTATTACTTTACTGTTGATTTTTGC
>NW_027797562.1:0-284 GCF_054177405.1 Leptonychotes weddellii | reverse complement strand
GAGCCAGCTAGGTGCCCTTTAAATGAAATTTTTGACATGTGATCATTTTATATCTGTATGAGAGTTGTGGTTATATAATCTTGTCAAAAATTGTTGTTTAACAACTACCATTAGATATTATTAACTTCTCTTCCATTTTATTCCCAGTACCTAGTTTCACATCTTTCTGATGGACATACTTCATTTGTTTCCTTATCTCTAAGTCAGTCAGTCTGTATTGAAAAATACCATTTTTCTAGTAATCACAAATTAATGCAAATCTAAGTAATACATACTATGAGCCT
>NW_027797561.1:0-284 GCF_054177405.1 Leptonychotes weddellii | reverse complement strand
TAGTGCCACACACTAGATTTTGTGTGTATTTTGGTCTGTTAGAACAAAGTGCCTCCCAAAATTTTAAAGAAAGAAAAACATATAGGTACAAAATTAAGGGTAAATACGATGAAGGGATGGAATATGATTATAAAGATGAAAATTATAAAAGATTTTATAAAAGGAATTGATAAGAAGTTGCTTAAAAAAAGAAAGAGGAGGATTAAAAAAAAGGCGGGGAGAGAATATGATTAAGCAGGAGACTCGAACAAATACATACACTAGAGATTTAGGGTATATTTTGG
>NW_027797560.1:0-284 GCF_054177405.1 Leptonychotes weddellii | reverse complement strand
TGGCAGTGCCCGGACCCGAGAGGACTCAAGGGGATGAATTTCTGTGAGCTTGCCCTCTGGCCTCTCTGATTCATTGTCTTGAGGGCAGAAGACAGAGCCAGTGGGAGGGGGTTGGAGGCAGCTGATCCTCCAGCAGCACCCCCACCTACTTTCCCCCCAGTCCCCCCCCCGCCCCCCCCCGCCTTCCTCCCCCAAACCAGATTTGTCTGGTGCGGGCCCCGTGGCCTAGAGCAAAGGACATTTCATTTGTTAAGCCCTGACTCTGCAGCCACCAAGAACGCGGC
>NW_027797559.1:0-284 GCF_054177405.1 Leptonychotes weddellii | reverse complement strand
GAGCACTGGGTGTTATACACAAACAATGAATCATGGAACAGTACAACAAAAACTAATGATGTATGGTGATTAACATAATACAAAAAAAATTTGTATGGAACCACAAAAGACCTCAAATAGTCCAAGCAATCTTGAGAAAGAAAAACAAAACTGGAAGTATCACAATTCCAGACTTCAAGTTATGTTACAAAGCTGTAGTGTACAAAACAGTATGGTACTGGCACCAAAATCGACACATGGATCAACAGAACAGAATAGAAAACCCTGAACTAAACCCACAGTTG
>NW_027797558.1:0-284 GCF_054177405.1 Leptonychotes weddellii | reverse complement strand
GAAATCAAAGCTCTGTGGTGTGACCAGAATAAGCCAGGACCTTTCTGTGTCTCCTCTCTGCCATCCTCTGATGGGGACACTCGGGTCCCCTCTTCCATAAGGCTGGCACCCCACAGCAGAAGCTGCTCGCAGTGAAAGAAGCTCTCTCCATGCTCAGAGGGGAAATGGATCACGTTCAAAAGTAAGTTGAGCCCCCTTCCGAATCTTGGACATAGTATCTGGGGGAATCCAGCCTCTTTGCCTCCCTCGGCTGATCGCAGGCTAATTTCTTTTCTTTTTTTTTT
>NW_027797557.1:0-284 GCF_054177405.1 Leptonychotes weddellii | reverse complement strand
GAGGGTTCTAGTGGGGAGGGAAGTGGGGGGATGGGTTAGCCTGGTGATGGGTATTACAGAGGGCATGTACTGCATGGAGAACTGTGTGTTATACGCAAACAATGAATCATGGAACACTACATCTAAAACTAATGATGTAATGTATGGTGATTAACATAACATAATAAAATAAAATAATATAAAATACAAAAAGGTGAGACTGTAGGGCTTGGAGGGCACAATATCTGTATTGAGAGGGCTATAGGAAGATTGTTGGGCTAGGCTGGGAGCATTCTGGGAACAAG
>NW_027797556.1:0-3107 GCF_054177405.1 Leptonychotes weddellii | reverse complement strand
CGCGAGGCCCTGGAACCTTCTCTAACCAGATGGAGGCAGCCTTCTGGGAGCCGCAGCTTCCCGCGGTTACTGATCCTGGGGCTGACGCCCCGCCTCTCCAGAGGTGTCTTAGTTAACCCGCCGACCCCGGGTCTGCTCCATGTGGTCATTGCCACCTCCGAGCAACAAGGGAGCTCGCTCAGTGGCTCTGACGTGGGGGCGGGCCGCCGGCCGGTGGCACCATCCTCCTGAGCAGCCACAGAATGTCAGGCCTGGTGTCTCCTTGCACAGAGATCCTAAAGAGATTGAAAAGGAGGCGCAGGCCGCTGCTAAAGACACTGTGCGCAAGGAGGAACTTCGGGCGAACCGACTGCGCCAGCTCCCACTTGCTGCTACTCAGCGGAGCTGGCGGCCAGGCGGGAGGTACGGGTGCCCTCTGCTTGCTCCGAGGTTCCTGCCTGAAGCTGGAGCGCCAGGCCCCCCACCCAGGGCCTGTCTGCAGCCCCCGCCGCTTGGGCCGCGCAGTGGGTAGGAACCACCGCCAAGAGGTTGCAGGCGCTTCTGCACACTCGTCAACAGAAAATGGAAGTAAGGTTGGCAGAAAATAAAGTTTCTAAATCAACTGAAGCTTCAGTTTTCCTTTCTTCGACAAGTTACTTTCCTGAGCTCCATGTGAATGTAATGTCTTTAGCTAGCGGACAGCTTTACATAATCACAACCTCACCCCTATGAGCATTTACCAGAATAGTCAGAAATAAGTTAGTCATTGCTCTGAAAGTACTGATTTTACCTTCTCTGTGCCTTCATTTACAATTCCAGATACATTTACTTAATAAACACCTGATTTTTCTTTAATGAGGTAGTCAACATCTGAATTCTGCTCCAAAGATGAATCACGGTGAAAAATCTCTGTAAAATGCAAGCACTCCACCATTACTATTTTATGCCCAAACACCATAGCCCTTGAGGTTATAATCTTGAGGTTTCAAGTCACAAATGATTTCCTAATTATGCCAAGATATTTCAAGCCCTCACATTGCCTAGCTTACCAATAATATTGCAATGTAAAAAAATGAGGACTATTCTATTTAAGTGTGGGTGAATTTTGTCATTAAAACTTATTTGCCGGGGCGCCTGGGTGGTTCAGTTGGTTAAGCGACTGCCTTCGGCTCAGGTCATGACCCTGGAGTCCCTGGATCGAGTCCCGCATCAGGCTCCCTGCTCGGCAGGGAGTCTGCTTCTCCCTCTGACCCTCCCCCCTCTCGTGTACTCGCTCTCTCTCATTCTCTCTCTCTCAAATAAATAAATAAAATCTTTAAAAAAAAAAATTAAAAAAAACTTATTTGCCCTTTCTTTCACTTTCACTTCTGTCATGTATTGATATTTAAGAACTCATAGTGTACTGATTACACTATGAAGTGTATACTGATTACACACTTAATACACAAAAATGTTTAATTACTGCATTAAATGTTTCATAAAATTAAAATTTGAACAATAAGCTATGCAGAACAGCTTATTATTTAAATCCTTGACCAATATAATATTCAGCCTCATGCAGCATCAAAAAGTTATTTCTGTTAATGTAGGGAATTCAAAGCATTTTTCTTTTATAGTTTATAACTAACATCTACAAGATGTATTGATAGAATAAAAATAAAATAAATCACATTGGATAGAATAGAATAGAATTTAAGGAATAAAACTCAACTTTTTTTTTCCTAATTAATCTGTTGAGAAAAATTTGAAATGTTGCATTCATAAAATTAAACTAAACCAAAAAAATTCTGACATGAGACAGAGAAATAAGATAACAATAAAGTATTCTAAGAAATTAAATATGCTTGCCAAAACAAAATGTTCTATATGAGTTCTGGGGAGAAGTTGAAAAAATAATCCTAAATATAGCATAAAAATTGATCTAATTTGTGTCTTATCTCTCATATGTTTTATTTCTTTTGCTTTAATTCTATGTTCAGATAAATTATCTGTATTCTGATAAGCAGTTCCTTCATTCTTATTACCTAATATATTTTATTGGAATGTTGACAAAAATTTATAGAATGGTTTTTCAGCATCAATTGATGCCAAGATAAAGTACAGCATAGAGTGGATCCAGACTTCCTGAGTTCGAATCCTTGTTCTTTCACTTAAAGAATTGTATGATCTTTTGCAAGTTACTATCATGTGTCTGTTTCCTCATGTACAAAGGAACATAATAATATCATCTTTCCTCATAAAGTTGATGTAAGGATTAAATGAGTTAATATACATAAAGAACTTAAAACAGTATCAGGCACATAGTAACTGCTCTATTAAATCGTTAGCATTTATTATTATTGATATTATTGCACGACTTTTCTCTTTTAGATTGTAGTGCAATTATTTATTTCAGTTGGTTTACTAATCATGAACTATTTTCCAAATAATTTGTTATAGAACATTATTGTTTTATGCATTGCTAGTGTTCATTTTGTTTAGAAACTTTACATTCTTATTCACTAGCGTACTGTTTGAAATATTTGTGGCACTAACTTTATTGTTTTTCATATTAAGGTTATACTAGCACCATGTAATAAATTGGAGGGCAAAGAGTTTTAAACTTACGAGTCCACACCCAGCAAATGGCAAAGATAAATGATAACATATTCAGAAGCACCAAATTCGGAAAGCATACCACTCAGATACTCTTCTAAAATAATTATGTGAAAAAAAATAGGTAAATAAAATAATTACATGAGTCAGTATACCTGAAAAACAAAAAAGTAATTAGTGACTAAAATCAGAGACCTGTACCTAACTAGCTGTGGAGATTAAAAACAAAATCCCCGATTTACTTCTGTGAAGAAGGGTTAGGAAGAAAGTTCAAATTAGAACAAGAAACTAAGGGGATCCAAAAAAGATGGCTTCAAGAAAAAATGGATTAAATTTTAAAAGAATTTTAACAAACTAAAAAGATTATTTTATGGATTAAATGAGAGCATATTATTTCTTTTTTTTATTATGTTATGTTAATCACCATACATTACATCATTAGTTTTTGATGTAGTGTTCCATGATTTATTGTTTGCGTATAACACCCAGTGCTCCATGCAGAACATGTCCTCTTTAATACCCATCACCAGGCT
>NW_027797555.1:0-284 GCF_054177405.1 Leptonychotes weddellii | reverse complement strand
CTCCGCATTTCCCACCTCCTGTCCCTGGCAAATTCAGCTTACAGGGGTGGTGGTATTGTGCGTGTGCGTGTGTGTGTGTGTGTGTGTGTTGGGGGGTGTGAAGCCTCCCCCAAAGCAAGAAGTCAGAGTCATTGAAAACCACACTTGCTAACATTTATTTCTAATTCTTCAAAGTCATCTTAATTTATTATTTTTTTTTTATTCTTATGTTAATCCCCATACATTACATCATTAGTTCTAGATGAAGTGTTCCATGATTCATTGTTCGTGCACAACACCCAGTG
>NW_027797554.1:0-284 GCF_054177405.1 Leptonychotes weddellii | reverse complement strand
GTGGTGGGTAGTGAGGAGGGCACGTTCTGCATGGAGCACTGGGTGTTATGCACAAACAATGAATCATGGAACACTTCATCTAGAGCTAATGATGTAATGTATGGGGATTAACATAAGAATAAAAAAAAATTTTATCCACATTTCTATTATTTGCATGAGGATATATATACACATATATATTTTTTAATGGGTATGATTTATTAAAGGACAATTTCTTCTGAAGATTCAGTGAACAGTGTTACCATTGCTCATTGGAAAAGGACATTATTTCTTTGACTTGGAAG
>NW_027797553.1:0-284 GCF_054177405.1 Leptonychotes weddellii | reverse complement strand
GCACTGGGTGTTATGCACAAACAATGAATCATGGAACACTTCATCTAAAACTAATGATGTAATGTATGGGGATTAACATAAGAATAAAAAAAAATATGCTGTCAAAAAATAAATAAATAAATAAAAAATAAAAAGTCTATCCATATTCAACATATGGTTTTAGCTCAATATTTTATCTGTAATGTAGAATCTCATAAATATATCACATGTTATTTATCCATCTCTCCAATGAATGGCATTTTGGCTGATTTGATACTTTTCTGCATTCTGAACTCTGCTAAAAG
>NW_027797552.1:0-284 GCF_054177405.1 Leptonychotes weddellii | reverse complement strand
GTGGGGAAGCTGTGGGAGAGAAACCTCCTCGGAACTTATTCATGACACTGGAAGCATAGCATTTTCTAAAACATTTACAAAATCCTAATTGCCCTGAAAATCAGGGGTGGGTGGGCCCCATGGGGAACAAATTGTTAAGTAAGAAACCAGAAGTGAAGGAGGGAACTACGAGAACATCAAGGCTGGAATCCAAACTTCCGATTAGTGGCTCCCAGGCCAGTCTCTGATGTCTGAGAAGTGGTGTCAGCAGAGACTGAGCTGCATCCTTTCTTTGAACAGGTGGC
>NW_027797551.1:0-284 GCF_054177405.1 Leptonychotes weddellii | reverse complement strand
GCTGTCCCCGACCACCCAGCGGGCCAGCACCTGCCAGCACCTGCCGCGGGGAGGGCACAGGCCCCCGCCAAGCAGGCAACGACCTATGGCCTCCGGCCCTCAGATGCTCCTTGGCCCCTAGGAAGCCCCCTTTCCAGAACGAGACTCCTGGTGTCAGGATGACGCCTGGTCTCCTGGCCTCGAGACCCT
Organism: Leptonychotes weddellii; assembly: GCF_054177405.1. Lineage (NCBI taxonomy): Eukaryota > Metazoa > Chordata > Mammalia > Carnivora > Phocidae > Leptonychotes > Leptonychotes weddellii. The sequence continues at coordinate 95 of NW_027797551.1, read as the reverse complement.
TGGTCGTCAACGCTCTAGAGATCGGCCCGGGGCTTCTGGCAGTGTGAGGGGGGCAGGCGCCCAGCCGCACAGGAAGGGGCGGCCGAGGACCCAGC
>NW_027797550.1:0-284 GCF_054177405.1 Leptonychotes weddellii | reverse complement strand
TTTTAAATCCCAGTTCTTCTAACTTGTCCTCTCTGTGGCAAGTTAAGCAAATTACTTACCCTTCCTGGACTGTTACTCCATCTGACACTGAGATAATGGCAGCAATGAGCCCTCCAATTTGTTCTCCTGAGTCATTATAGCTCTAGGACATGGCGCTGAGCCTGGCCCTTGGCAGCTCTTAGTAAGTGATACCTACTCTTAGAACTGTGGAGAAAAGTTTGGAAATCAAACTTTAGAACCCAGAGTTTTATAACCAAGCAACTCACTTTGGAATATCTCCTTTC
>NW_027797549.1:0-284 GCF_054177405.1 Leptonychotes weddellii | reverse complement strand
CTCCATGGACACTTACCCTCTATTTCCAATACTCCCTTAGCATCCACTCCTTCTAAATAAAGACAGGCTTTACTTAAATGAATGAAAAAAAAAAAGACTGTTATCCCTTAGATGACAGATGTAGCCATACATAACTTTCTATGCATTCATTTATCAAAAATTTTATTAAGCACCTTTTATGTGCCAGTAGTTCCTAGGGGTGCTGCTGTGAGCAAGGCAGAAAGGAACCTATGCCCACAGAGCTTACATTCTGGAGAGGTGGGGCAGTGGAGATGAAGGAAAGG
>NW_027797548.1:0-284 GCF_054177405.1 Leptonychotes weddellii | reverse complement strand
TGGGGCATCTGGGTAGCTCAGTCTGTTGAGAGGCTGCCTTCGGCTCAGGTCATGATCCCAGGGTCCTGGGATCGAGCCCCACGTTGGGCTCCCTGCTCAGCGGGAGTCTGCTTCTCCCTCCTACTCTCCCTCTGTTCTCTCTCCCTCTCTCAAATAAATAAATAAAAATATTATTTAAAAAAAGAATGCTAGGATTGTAGAATGTTCTAGAAGAAATTATAGGATGTCCATGGGGTAGGTTCATTCCTAACCAATTTGCGAGGGAAGAGTGGAGGTCATGACGT
>NW_027797547.1:0-284 GCF_054177405.1 Leptonychotes weddellii | reverse complement strand
TATATGGGTTTATTATGAGCTCATATTTGTTTTCGTGATGATGCTATAAAGCCCATCCTTATACAGATTCATCCATTAGCCACCCCTCGATGAATCGATCCTTCCTCTACTTTTGGTTCCCCAAGCTCCACAAGACCACGAACAGTGATACCTAAATTCACCAAGTTTGATAAATGCCCTCAAGACAACTGGTCTCAATATGGATTCTAGTCCATGCGCATTCCCTTTTCCATAAAAACCCAGCACTGAATATCATGTAATCAAATTATGCTACTTACTAATAC
>NW_027797546.1:0-284 GCF_054177405.1 Leptonychotes weddellii | reverse complement strand
GCACTGGGTGTTATGCACAAACAATGAATCATGGAACACTTCATCTAAAACTAATGATGTAATGTATGGGGATTAACATAAGAATAAAAAAAAAAAAGAACCACAGAACAGCTTGTGTATTATAACTGGAAAGTATTCATGCAAAATATACTGGAATCTGATTTTTGCTTCACTGCCACACTCGAATTATTTGGGAATCAAAATTCAATTATCCAAAACACAAATAACATTCAATTACATATTGAATAATTTTCAGGATCGATAATATTGCTACAGGCTTGCTT
>NW_027797545.1:0-3107 GCF_054177405.1 Leptonychotes weddellii | reverse complement strand
GCCTGGTGGTGGGCATTGAGGAGGGCACATTCTGCATGGAGCACTGGGTGTTATGCACAAACAATGAATCATGGAACACTTCATCTAAAACTAATGATGTAATGTATGGGGATTAACATAAGAATAAAAAAAAAAAGAAAAAAAAAGGTACAGAAAAAAGGAATGGAATCAGAAGGAAAAAAAAAATTCATTTCAGAGGTAAAATAGCTCTCCTCTTTGGTTGTAGTTGTTCCTCTAACAATACAAACTTTCTGTTTTCAGGTTCTGCAGCACTCCAAACCTCAAGCACTAAATAAGGATAGGAAAAAGGCATTGTGTTCCTCCACTCAAGTGTAGTTTGGCAACAAACCGTCTTGTGGTCAAGAAGCCCAAATTATCTGGAAGTGGAATACATAGTAATGGAAACCAATCCTCAACTGTCCTTGACGCTAGTTCAGAACCTCCTCAAAACCATCAGCATGTGGGTGGCAACAGTGGTCAGGAGGATGTGTCAGACTTAACTCTGGGATTTAGAAACTCTCCTATTACACAAATGAATCCCAAATCTGGAACACTGAGCACTGTATCCCGGCTCAGTGGAACTGCCAACACCACCAAGAATCTGGTAGTGACTACAGAGATGTGCTGCTACTGTTTTGACATCCTCTGATGTCACCTCTATGGCTTCCCACAGCCACAACTTCCTAGATTTATCAATGACCCCTATCTACTCTTTGGGATGTGGAAGACAGGGCAGGACAAGTAGTTCTGTGGTTGCATTGGGACCTCCTCAGCTATGAATCTTTATTCAGGACTCAGGAAATATATGTTAACTAGTGCATTTAGGACAGCTGATCCCCACCCCCCTAACTTGAGATGAGCTGCCTAAACTTTTCTATCTTGTCTCCTTCCTTACTAACTTTAAAGATACCAATGATTACCTGAAGTGGGAAATAAAAGTTGATGGGATTCAAACTGAACTCATCAATGAAAAAAGCATCAAATTTACGGCTACGTATTTACCCAAGATTGCTAAGAAACAAGACTGGGATCAAAAACAGACAAGAGACTCCTTGCCCAGGAAAGGTAGTTTTAAGGCTCCAATTAACAGTGAATTCAGAAAAGTAATCAAACTTACCAGTTACCAAAGTGAGAAGGTGACAATCAGTTACGCAGAGTATATTGTTTCTCAATAGCACTGTTTTCAGAATGGCACTCCTCATACCCCACCCCTGTACAATCATTACTGTTGACATATGAGCTGCATGGCCAGTTCCATCCCCTTGTGGCCACCAATGGCTATGACGTCATTAAGAAGACCGGGTGTTTCAGTCCTTTATAGGACTTTAGAACAAAAATTTTACAAGGTGAGTCTTTACCTTGCTTAATATGCTAGAAAGCTTGACGCCATCAGGGCAAAATTCCAAATAGTTCATCTTACTCTAGGTCATTCAAACTTGCATGTGGCATATTTTCCATTCTCATTGTTGCTGATTCTAAATAGCTGTCAGCAAGTTTCCCCTTCCTCTTGCCTATTTTTCATTCATTTGGTAGCAAAGTTCACAGAAGTTGTTGGGGACTTGGAAATGCTTTGAAAACATTGTTGCAAAGGCACTGATGAAATGATTCATAAGAGGAGGTAGCTAGTTGGAAGAAAGAACCCAAAGAATGATACACTGGTTTTCAACAACATGCCTAGAGTGCAAACAAAGTGGATTGGATATCAACACGGTGAACACAATGTTTTGATTAAATTTATTTTTAAAATTTATGTGGTGATACTGTGGCTTTCCTAAATTGGAAAATATCCAAGTCAGAAGATCTTTTGAATTTTATTCTTCAGGAATGGGGAAGGGACATAATCTAAAAAGCAACATTCATGCTGTTCTAGGCATTGCTGTCTCATTTCTTGGAAGAAATGAATAAGGGTGAGCAGATTGGCTTGGCACCATCCTCTGCTGTTCACAAGGATATGGAATGTGCAATAAAAATGTGAGGCTGACATCAGGATGCTCAAGCCAGGCTGCATCACCCCATCTTATTGTTGCACTGTATTCTCATACTCTGTCATGTGCAATGTTAATGAAAAAAAAAAAAAAGCTTTTGAAGGTAAAGGGATCATTTAATGATTCCTACTGCTTAGAATAATGAATGTTTTGTTATAAACAAATGTGATGACAGTTACTCTTAGGTGCCATGGGTTGATGTCAGGGTGGTCAGCTCTGGACTAAACCACCCACCTCCATGAGACTGGTCATGCAAGCATTTACAATGCCATGCTCTTCAAGCTTATTTTTTCTTGTAGAAATGTTGCAGTATTTGTCTTCTCCAGTGTACAGTATGCTTTTAAATTTTATTTCATTGAGGGTGGGGTAGGATCCCTGACTTTTAAGAAAATGAACAGAACATTTAAAAACCCATGAAATGGCAAGAGGGAGAATCAGTGCACAAAATTTGAGCTGATTAAGCCCAGCACCACACTGAAGTGGACTCAGTGGTTTTGGGGAGTGAAGAAATCTTATTCTCTGCACATTCCCTCATGCTCCCATACAAATTCAGCAGTGGAAATATTCAAGTTCATCTTGCCTTGTCAAGGGGACTCAGGAGCTGACCCAGGAAAGATATTGACCCCATAAGAAATAGGCACTGTCAGTGTCCATCATGAATGGGCCTAGTTAGGAAGCAGTCTGGAAATGTACAGTCATGGTCACCTCATGAAGATATGCAGCAGATGGCTCTCAGGAAAAATACTAAGTCTGGATCATCCATATGGCAGCTTTGCATAGGAAGATGACCACTCTGAACTGGAACCAGACTGCCTACCACATGCTTGAGTGAGGAGGGTGAGGACAGTGACCACATGTAGTGTGAGTGGTAGGTTTAAAGAAAAAGGAAATGCATTCTGCTTAGTGTTTTCTTTTTCCTTGGACTGTTCAGCTGAATAGTAGATAACCATTGTTTTATTTTTTTTAAAGTAAGCTTTAATTTTTTGAGGAACCTCCACACTGTTTTCCAAAGTGGCTGTACCAACTTGCATTCCCACCAACAGTGTAAGAGGGTTCCCCTTTCTCCACAACCTCTCCAACATTTGTTGTTTCTTGCCTTGTCAATTTTTGCCATTCTAACTG
>NW_027797544.1:0-284 GCF_054177405.1 Leptonychotes weddellii | reverse complement strand
GTTCAGAATGGTTTGATCCCTATCCAGCTGAATTCCTGAGAGGAGACGAAATCCAGGTCTCCTACTCCTCCGCCATCTTGCTCCGCCCCCCCCCATTGTTGGATTTCATTTGCTAATGTTTTGTTCAGGTTTTTGTATCCATCTTCATGAGAGATATTGGTCTGTAGTTTTACTTTCTTCTAATGTCTTTGTCTGGTTTGGGTATTAGGGTAATGCTCGGCTCACAGAATGAGTTAGGAAACATTGTCTCTGCTTCTTTTTTCTGGAATAGATTGTAGAGAATT
>NW_027797543.1:0-284 GCF_054177405.1 Leptonychotes weddellii | reverse complement strand
GGAGCCCTCCCTCCCTCATACTGTGCCGTTAAGTGGGATAGATCACACATCCCACCTATATGTGGAGAGACTTCTTTCTCTTAATATTTTATATGATTAGGTTACGTGCCACCTCATGACTCTGATGAGCTTCAGAAAAAATATAATTTTGTAGTTTATCTGGATTTTATTCATTATTAGGATAGGAGTGATTTTTTTTTAAAGCTTCCTATATCTTGAGGAGAAGCAGAAGCCCACTTCAGAATATCAAAAGCGGAAAATTTACAGAACTAAAAGGAGAACAG
>NW_027797542.1:0-284 GCF_054177405.1 Leptonychotes weddellii | reverse complement strand
TTTTTTTTTTAGAAAAGAAATAATTTAAGTATTTATTTTGAAAATCTTTATTGTATTCTGTTGGTTTTGTGTCTAGCCACACAACCCAGAGTTCAAGCTGAGAGACATACATAGTTCTCATCAAAGCATTTATTGAATTCTGCCCCCTACAGCCAGGCATTATAATAACTACATTAAAAGGTATTTCTTTTTTTTTTTTATTCTTATGTTAATCCCCATACATTATATCATTAATTTTAGATGAAGTGTTCCATGATTCATTGTTTGTGCATAACACCCAGTGC
>NW_027797541.1:0-284 GCF_054177405.1 Leptonychotes weddellii | reverse complement strand
TAGTCCAAACTGAAATGCACTGGGAATGCAAAAAACATACTAGATTTTTGGGTACATCTTTTGTATTGAAAAATGTAAAATGGCCTCATTGACTTTTTACTTATTACATGTTGAAATAATAATATTTGGAATATATTGAATTAAGTAAACATACTTTTTTTTTTCGTCTTAAACACCAATTCTCTTTTTATTATTTTTTAAGTATAAATTTTTTTTTATTCTTATGTTAATCCCCATACATTACATCATTAGTTTCAGATGAAGTGTTCCATGATTCATTGTTT
>NW_027797540.1:0-284 GCF_054177405.1 Leptonychotes weddellii | reverse complement strand
GGGTTTTAAGCAGGGCAGGACACAGTCAGACTAGCCTTTGATCACTCTGCCCCTTCTCTGAACCTCTGTTTGTAGGGCAGATCCCCTGGCCCTCTGCATGTGGGTTCTGGTTATCTGGGACCCAGAGAAATGCAGCCTCAAGACTTGTTGTACAGAAGAACAGCTTAGGTGGGGTAGACATTCCAAAAAATTTCCTCATTAGGGAAAAATAACAGGAAGGTAGACCACTTTAGCAAGTTGGATCTGCAGTAGTAAAGAAGGCTAAGAATGGGGGGGGGGGGGGC
>NW_027797539.1:0-284 GCF_054177405.1 Leptonychotes weddellii | reverse complement strand
CAGGTTTCGAGAGCGGAGTGGGTTGGGAGGATGGGTTAGCCTGGTGGTGGGTATTGAGGAGGGCACATTCTGCATGGAGCACTGTGTGTTATGCACAAACAATGAATCATGGAGCACTTCATCTAAAACTAATGACGTAATGTATGGGGATTAACATAAGAATAAAAAAAAAAAGAAAAAATAAAGGTACTGAATACTGTGAAAGGTATGATAATCTTTATCTTAAAAAGAAAAATATGTATATACCTGCAGACATACATGCATACATATGTGGGTAATGTTTG
>NW_027797538.1:0-284 GCF_054177405.1 Leptonychotes weddellii | reverse complement strand
GTTCAGAATGGTTTGATCCCTATCCAGCTGAATTCCTGAGAGGAGACGAAATCCAGGTCTCCTACTCCTCCGCCATCTTGCTCCACCCCCTACATCTATATATATTTAGAACCTATTTTCCAACATTAACAATTTTCCTCTGAAAAGTCTTTCTCCTTTAGGGAGGATTTCAGGATCCCTCACTTTCAATATTTTAAATTCAAGACGTTGCTGACACTGTGGTACAAGAACTTTACAAAATTCCTACAAAGCATCATGGAGAAAACCTATAAGGCAAAAAATCG
>NW_027797537.1:0-284 GCF_054177405.1 Leptonychotes weddellii | reverse complement strand
TTTCTCCGCATCCCTGCCAACATCTGTCATTTCTTGACTTGTTAATTTTAGCCATTCTGACTGGTGTGAGGTGGTATCTCATTGAGGTTTTGATTTACAACCTTGTATTCTTGTTTACAAACATCACACAACCCATGCTGGTACCTAGTAGTAACTTCTAGGTTATAAACCATGAAATTAAAATGTTGATAGAGTCTCCAAAAATATTGTAATGTAAGAGTATGCTTTTTCCTCCTAATTTCACCAATACTGGCATCATCCTTTTGTTTAATTTTTGCCAATTT
>NW_027797536.1:0-284 GCF_054177405.1 Leptonychotes weddellii | reverse complement strand
GAGTGGAAATGACCAGCATGCGCAGTCCGTGAGCCAAATCTGGAACCATCCCACGCTCAGGACCGTCTGTCGGGGGAGGTCCGTACCTGCCAGCGTGCGGGGCCCGGCCTTAGCTCGTGCACACCGGGAGCCCGCTCCCGTGCGTCCAGGGAAATGCGCTTTCTCAGAGCTGGCTCTACAATCGTGTGTGTGAGCTCGGACTCTGCAGCTGCATCTGCCCTGGGAAAGCCTTCAACGATGCTTAGCTCGCTGCTCAGGGCAGTCACTCATTTGAGGCTTCTCCG
>NW_027797535.1:0-284 GCF_054177405.1 Leptonychotes weddellii | reverse complement strand
TGAAGGATTCTGGAGTTAGCACAACATTCACCATGAGCGCGGAAGGTGTAATGGTGGCATGCATACCATTGATTTATCTTCCAGATGGCAAATGATGACCTACTTTATCTCTAAAAGTTATAAAAATGTACTTCACTCACTAAAGTCATAAAAAACTAAGCATTATGGGCGCCTGGGTGGCTCAGTTGGTTAAGCGACTACCTTCGGCTCAGGTCATGATCCTGGATTCCCGGGATCGAGTCCCGCATCGGGCTCCCTGCTCGGTGGGGAGTCTGCTTCTCCCT
>NW_027797534.1:0-3107 GCF_054177405.1 Leptonychotes weddellii | reverse complement strand
CAATAAGACAGTCATCCCCAGTGTCTCCCAACCTGATGCCTTTTACGACAATTCAGGGAGCACCATCTTGGGTCATGAACTGAGCTAAGTGCTATAGCAGACAAAAATAAGGGCAAGATTTGGTTTCTGCCTTCTGGAAATGAGAAGAGAAATAGTCTATTTCAGGAATGGTAATTACATTTCCCCTGCATGTCAAATCTTATTGATTGATGGTGGCTGTGCCGAGTGCTATGTTGAGAATTATAAAGCTTGATCTAAGGTTGGTGAGAAAGTGCCAGGACTAATTAGCAATGTCTGCCAGGTTGGAATAGGGGGGTGGCAGCGTGTTTTCCAGGTGTTTTCTTTGCTCGTGTATTATTTTAGACTAGAACTCTACCCAGATAGGAGAAGACTGTTCTTCCTGCTTACTGCTTCCCATTGTCAAAGTTCTTTTTAGGTCCTTCAGACAAAGATAAGTTCTCAGGAGGAGACCACTGAGGCCCCAGGCACTTTGTTGGTTAGCCTTTATATTTCCCCTATCACCTCCAGGAAGGAGGCAAGCATTTCTCTTACTTTTCTTTCTTCTCCCAAAAAGAACACTTGAACCACACAGAATCTGATCTTCCCCCATATATGTTTGGTGTGATAATGTCTGAAATCAAAGGCAAGTACAAGGGGAAATTCACAAACAAACATGCTCAATTTCCAAGACAGGTTGTTTTGTTTTGTTTTGTTTTTTTCATATTTCCTTCACATTTTCTCACTTTGACTTTACCTCCACAAAAGAGGCATCGTGGCTCTCCCTTAAAATTGTGACCTGACAATGAACAAACACATCATCCTGAGACAGCCTGACATTTTCATAAAAAGCTTTAAAATCTACGAGGGAAAAAAATAATTACAGAAATACAAATGGTATAAAAATAGTTGGGTTTCCAAAACATAGGTTTGTGATCCTAAGCATACCAGTAAATTACAACTATGAAAAAAGAGCTTCAAAATCCCTCACTCTCAATTAAAAGACCCCCAATCCTGTGTGGGCTACCAAAACCAACAGGGACCTTCGCTGGCTCCTTTCTCATCTCTCAGAGAGTGACCCTCAGGTGACTTTCGTCTTCCTGACCCCTGGGATCTAATCTAAGGAAAAATTCCAACACTCTTTTCCCACTTCCCCCCTCCCACCTAGGATCCTCCTCCTCAATTTCAGTCTTAGTCACACACTTGTTCCCAAAAAATATTCAAGGCAGCAATAACTGCATTCACTGAGATCTAATGAAGGATATTGCTCAGTTTTCAGGGCATTCTGTAAAGATTTTGTTGAGTCATCCCTATCTCCCCACCCATACACATGAAGGAATTGTCTTATAAAAGTCCACCCACTTGAGTTTTAATATACTCTAACTCTTCACCACAGCTTGGCAAGTGAGGCTCTACTCCTGATTCGAGGCTGATCCAGGCTCAGTGGGCAAGAGTACAAAGATCAGTTAGCAATGTCTGCCATTAGTGTGGGAAGTTCATCAACATTAGCCACAGACATATGTAGCAACCCAACTTTAACTGTATAATAACCATAACACTAATCCAGAGTTAGCAATCAAGAAAGGGCCCTTTTTCCTGGTTGGCTGAGCCAAAAAGCATTGCAGTCTGAATGAGAAAGCAGCCATAGCAACCAGAGAGAAGGATAATACCAGGTTTCTAGGTGATGGTCAATCCACATTTCTAATTAGTTCAGGCCTTTCCACCACTCCTATTCTACCTGCAGCCAAAAAGAGACCCTCTTTAAGAAAACTCGTATTTGGGGCGCCTGGGTGGCTCAGTTGGTTAAGCGACTGCCTTCGGCTCAGGTCATGATCCTGGAGTCCCGGGATTGAGTCCCGCATCGGGCTCCCTGCTCAGCAGGGAGTCTGCTTCTCCCTCTGACCCTCCCCACTCTCATGCTCTCTCTCTCTCTCATTCTCTCTCTCAAATAAATAAATAAAATCTTTAAAAAAAAAAAAAGAAAACTCGTATTTGTTTACATGATGCTTATATTTGTCTTCTGTTGCAGGGATATCTTGGAAATGCTGTGGTGCCAGGCTTACATGAACATAATCAGGCCATAAATGCGATACCAGGCAACTTCCTCAGCCATCCAGCCCTCCAGCTTCTGAACAAAATTCAGTAAGGTAATTGGAATGCAAAACCAACAGAGCCCACCACAAATTAATCTTTTCCTGAATGCAAAAGGTATGTGTCCCAAGACCCGAACTGATCACAATTTTGTTGTTTTAAAAAAAAAGGTGGGGTGCCTGGTCGGCTCAGCCGGTTAAGCGTCTACCTTCAGCTCAGGTCTTAATCCCAGGGTCCTGGGATTGAGCCCCGCGTTGGGCTCCCTGCTCAGTGGGGAGCTTGCTTCTCCTTCTCCCTCTGCCTGCCACTTTGCCTACTTATGCTCTCTCTCTCTCTCTGTCAGATAAATAACATCTTTAAAAATAAACAAAGAAATAATTTTTAAAAGGCACATGATTTCACTCTACCAACAAATATCCACAATTTTAAATACAAACATTCTCACAATGACTATAAAATAAAAGCCAAGGATCTGACAACCACTGCAGGCTCCTGCTCCTGACTTTGACCTAGTATGAAGGAGGAGTAAATGGTTGTCTTGGTGTATTTTTACACAAGAGGAAACCATATCAACAAGACTGTGAGAAATAAGGGGGGAAATTAGCAGCAGGGAAAAGAAGGCAAAAAGTTATTATAGATTTTTTTTTTGTGGGTTTTTTTTTTATTCTTAATGTTAATCCCCATACATTACATCATTAGTTTTAGATGTAGTGTTCCATGATTCATTGTTTGTGCATAACACCCAGTGCTCCATGCAGAACGTGCCCTCCTCAATACCCACCACCAGGCCAACCCATCCTCCCAACCCTCTCCCCTCTAGAACCCCCAGCCTGTTTTTCAGAGTCCATCGTCTCTCATGGTTCGTCCACCCCTCCGATTTCCCCCGCTTCATTCTTCCCCTCCCACTACCTTCTTCTTCTTTTTCTTTTTCTTAACATATATTGCATTATTTGTTTCAGAGGTACAGATCTGAGATTCAACAGTCTTACACAATTCACAGCGCTTACCAGAGCACATAC
>NW_027797533.1:0-284 GCF_054177405.1 Leptonychotes weddellii | reverse complement strand
TCACTCCCTAAGAATCCAAGTGCAGCAGTGTTTTGTTTTGTACCGTCGTTGCCATGATATGAATGTTGGATGCAGTCGCTGGATGATTTGCCACAGCCATTTGGGCTCACCGTTCTCTGCTACTGACACTATGGAGGTATGGTGATTTCTTCAGTAATCTAAAGAAATTTTATCTTTTTTTTTTATTCTTATGTTAATCGCCATACATTACATCATTAGTTTTAGATGAAGTGTTCCATGATTCATTGTTTGTGCGTAACACCCAGTGCTCCATGCAGAACGTG
>NW_027797532.1:0-284 GCF_054177405.1 Leptonychotes weddellii | reverse complement strand
GATGGAGCTAGAGAGTATAATGCTAAGTGAAATAAGTCAGTCTGAGAAATACAAATGCCATATGATTCACTTACATGTGGAATTTATGAAACAAACAAATGATTAAAGGGGAAAAAAGAAAGAGAGAGAAACCAAGAAACAGACTCTTAACTATTGTGAACAAACTGATGGTTACCAGAGGCGAGGTCAGTGGGGGATGGGTAAAGTAGGCGACGGGGATTAAGGAGTGCACTACATTGTAATCAGCACCAGGTGATGTATGGAATTGGTGAATTGCTTTATTG
>NW_027797531.1:0-284 GCF_054177405.1 Leptonychotes weddellii | reverse complement strand
TGGCTGCAGGTTGGAATCACCTGGGGAGCTTGACAGCGCCCCGCGGCTGAGCCACCCTCAGAGACTGGATGGGCGGGGGCGCTGCGATAAACATCCCAGACCTCAGCAGATGGCATGAACGCGTCAAGTGCGAGGAGCTGGCCGGGCTCGGGAGACGTCACCCCTGCCCTTCTGTCGTCCCAGACTTTTGTGCAGGGCCAGATCGGCTCATACACCTGGATGGGCCTCAGTGACCCTGAAGGAGTCTGGAAATGGGTGGACGGGCCGGACTACGAGACCAACTT
>NW_027797530.1:0-284 GCF_054177405.1 Leptonychotes weddellii | reverse complement strand
TTCTTATGGGTGGAGAATTAACCGTGAACAGTCCACAGTGGTTTTTCTAGGTTTCCAAGTAAGGTAATAAAGCCATATGGGCAGCTCAGCCCTTCGCCTCTCTGATGCCGGGGAACCAGCGTTTAAGGAGAAACAGTGTTCTCTCAGTGGCGGTTTGGGGACAGTACTGATGCTCATTGGAGCAGTTAGCTCTGTCATATCTGGTTTTAATGCAGTATTTATTGAAATTTAGGGGACCTGAAATACATTCATACATATATACATAAAAGTCTAGATAACTACAT
>NW_027797529.1:0-284 GCF_054177405.1 Leptonychotes weddellii | reverse complement strand
TCTCAGAGGGCCTGGGATTTACATCTACCACTGACAGTCTGGATCTTGAATTTTACACTCAGCAGCAAAAGAGCTGTAACAGAGAGTATCAAAGGCTAAAATATCAGTAAGATTAGATACTTGTCATTTCTCTTTTTTCCTTGATGAAAATAAGGCCACTCTTCATAGACATGAAACACTTTTGATTATCATTTACTATGTGAGATCAAAGTTGATTAATATGAGCTTGACAAAACATTTCAAAATATTGCAATTTCACAATTAATGGATGCTAAAAAAAATGC
>NW_027797528.1:0-284 GCF_054177405.1 Leptonychotes weddellii | reverse complement strand
CACGTTCGGCATGGAGCACTGGGTGTTGTGCACGAACAATGAATCATGGAACACTTCATCTAGAACTAATGATGTAATGTATGGAGATTAACATAAGAATAAAAAAAAATAAAAAAATAAAAAAAAAAGATATAGACTTATAGGCACATAGGTCTGTGTGATCATATTTTGACATTACAACAGTTAACACTGGAATAATTAAAAATATATGCCTTAAGTCTTAAAAATTATTATTAATGAACAAACCAAAACAACCATATAACATATTAAACACAGGAAATATT
>NW_027797527.1:0-284 GCF_054177405.1 Leptonychotes weddellii | reverse complement strand
GTGTGTCAGAGAGTGACAAAATCAATGAGCGAGGCCAAGGCTAGAGAGGGAGGGGGCAGTATGTGGGTGGTCTTGCAAAGGGAGGATTGGGCGAAATGGGGGTGACAGTGGGGGTAGGGAGAGAAGGGGGGACCAAGGGAGGGTATGGGTGTATGGGGGGCTCTTGGCACAGGTGGTAAACTGGCTGTCAGATTGCCAGGCCCCCAGAGGGTCCTCCCAGACCAAGATCTCAAATAGACCTCCTCCTCCACAGCCCCCTCCCCAGGCCCTTCTGCCAGGGGTAG
>NW_027797526.1:0-284 GCF_054177405.1 Leptonychotes weddellii | reverse complement strand
CTAATACCGTGGGGGAGGGGATCTATGAAGCGTGTTTTTAACCATATCTCAGTGGCTGGCACCTCACCCTCCTTGCCATTCCTTCAACACAGTCAGTACTGCTTCTAAGACTGGGAATCTGTCAGTGAGCAGTCAGACATGCCCTTGCCCATAAGGAACCTACCTTCTTTTATTTATTTATTTATTTATTTATTTATTTATTTATTTTTTAATTGTATTATGTTATGTTAGTCACCATACAGTACATCATTAGTTTTTGATGTGGTGATCCACGATCCATTGTT
>NW_027797525.1:0-284 GCF_054177405.1 Leptonychotes weddellii | reverse complement strand
TTTTGGACAGCATTCTCAGAGCATGTAACATTTACTTTGATGGCAAAGCTGTGGAAAGAAAGGTTTTGATTGAGTGGTTATGAATCAAAAACCAGGTAAGAAGCTTGACTTTTAGGCATAATTTCTACCCTGTTAATCCTCCTATAGCTCTTTAGGAAATGAGATAGAGAATAATCCATTCTTAGTGGGCTGAAGAGGCGCAAAATCTGAAAAGTTAGCACGTATATTGGAAGTTAAATTTCCATTTCATACAGTTAGAAAATAGGACAGACTATTACAAAAAC
>NW_027797524.1:0-284 GCF_054177405.1 Leptonychotes weddellii | reverse complement strand
ATGTTATGTGAGAAAGGAAGATTCAAATCAGTAGTACTGTATAAAAGCTGAACGAAAGCATAGTTGGAGAATTCTTTGCCTTTGTTGTGCTTGCTACTACATCTACGTGAAATTAATTTTGGGCATTTACTTGTAGCAATTGGATTAGTAATCCTCATGTTGAGGGTTCTGGCTTCTACAAGAGCTGTAAGACAGTCCACAGGGTTTAAGGCCATGAAAACTGTTAACCTAGAGAACGACACCAGCCCTGTTTTCAAAAGAATAATCTTCTTTCCCCCACATCT
>NW_027797523.1:0-3107 GCF_054177405.1 Leptonychotes weddellii | reverse complement strand
ATGTGCTCCGGTCAGCGCTGTGAATTGTGCAAGACTGTTGAATCTCAGATCTGTACCTCTGAAACAAATAATGCAATATGTGTTAAGAAAAAAAAAAGAAGATGGTAGTGGGAGGGGAAGAATGAAGCGGGGGAAATCGGAGGGGTAGACGAACCATGAGAGATGATGGACTCTGAAAAACAAACAGGGTTCTAGAGGGGAGGGGGGTGGGAGGATGGGTTAGCCTGGTGGTGGGTATTGAGGAGGGCACATTCTGCATGGAGTACTGGGTGTTATGCACAAACAATGAATCATGGAACACTTCATCTAAAACTAATGATGTAATGTATGGGGATTAACATAAGAATAAAAAAATATAAAAAATATAAAAAAATAAATAAAAAAAATAAAAGCAAAGGGGTTAAAAAAAATTAAGAAGGTAATGCACATCATCAATATAAAAAAATCACCCTATGCCTAATTTTATACTAAATATAGGTCCATCTAAAGATGATCGCCCCTGTCACTTACCAGATAGCCATTCAGAGTAGGGTGCATTGTTCAAAGGTCCAGATGGTCATATAAAATTTTTGTAAACAACAACAACAACAGTAACGACAACAATAACAACAACTCACCAGGAAACTATAAGAATTTATGTAGTTAAGGGGTGCCTGGGTGGCTCAGTCATTAAGTGTCTGCCTTCGGCTCAGGTCATGATCCCAGGGTCCTGGGATTGAGCCCCGCATTGGGCTCCCTGCTTGGCAGGGAGTCTGCTTCTCCCTCTCCCACTCCCCCTGCTTGTGTTCCCTCTCTCGCCATGTCTCTTTCTGTCAAATAAATAAATAAAATCTTTAAAAAAAAGTATTTATGTAGTGAAGAAAGGAATGAGGAGTGAACAAAGACTTCAGAAAATAGAAGGTGATCTGTTACTAGAAGAGAAATGATTAAGATTAGTGGATTTAATTTATCTTCTAGTTTATGCTGACAAAGAAAAATACAAAGTTATTCACAGTCATGGGTAACCACAATGGGAAAACTTTCAAAATCTGGTCAATCTGTATGTCCAGGTGTCCTCTGCATGAAAATCCAGCACACAGAGGGTTTTTTTGTTTGTTTGTTTGTTTGTTTGTTTGTTTTTAATTTGGATTTATGAACTTGAATTTCCTGAACTATAGACTAGAAGTATCCTTAGCAACTGATGATGGAATTAGCACAAAGAGAGATGTGCAGCAATTTATTAAGAACTATTTTGCAATATAACTCTGCAGAAGGAAGTATCATTAAAAAAAAAGTCATCCTAAAATCCCTGAAACATTTTAAATTGCAAGGAAAAATCATACAAATTTTCCAGCCTTCTACAAAAGTGTGTTAATTCTTGCTTTCTATCTTTATAAGAAAATATCTAGAAACCAAAGAGAGACAACTGTGAAACACTAAGAAGGCAGAAAGAAAGGTTCAGACCATTAAAGGATGCTGAATCCTCTCTGGGTGTTCTCTGTTTGGATTCCTGGGTGCCAAGGGGAGTACCCAGGGTGAGAAGAGGCAAGAGCTTAAATAGTTTTGTGAGAAGGCCATGAAATGAAGTGCTCTTAGAAAGAGCAGGTCTCTTCCCTGTGGATTGCAGTGGACACTAAGAGACAGATTTGTCACAGCTACTTAGAAGTGTTTCATGGGGTGGAAGAGAGTGAGCCCTAGAGTCATATGGGCTTTGAGAAAACTGTTTCCATCACTGGGCTCACAAAGGCAAGTCCCTGATTTTCTGAGCATTTCATCAGAAATTTCCTCCAGCAGCTTTTCCTCCTAGAGAAATGTGTGGACTAATGTGAAAAGACATAAAAAGATGAAAAATAGCCCAATTCATGTTATTTATTTTAGCACTTTATTGATAGTCTAATAATTATTATATCTGTGTATTAAGGCAATACATGCACTGAGGAAAATAAGAAAATGTTTAAAAATCTAGAAGCTCCCCCCAAAAATTTATAAGCTCCCTTAATATCCAGAGATAGTTGATAAAAACATATCATATAGAACGTCATTATGACAAAATTGCATTTCCACTGTGTGTATGGACACATAATAAGTATTATATATATATATATATATATATATATACACATATATAACATTTACATACAAACACATATATGCATAGGTATATGTATGTATTTCATATAATTTGGTAATTTACATTGTTCACAAACTACTTCATAAGAAGTATCTCTGATGTGAAATATTCTTCCAAAGGTAGTGTTCAATGTTCACAGGGTATTTTACATGGATATGCTCCATTATATTTAACCAATGCTTTATTTTTGATACATATATTGCTTTAATTGTAGCAGTAATAAATTGTGCAATGATAAATATCTTTATACTTAATTTTGAGTGTGGATTTTTGAGTGTTTTTTCTCACATTTTCTTCATTCAGAATTATTTAGTCAGTTTAAATATATTTAAAGTTTTGATTTCATTTTTTAAATTGTATCTTATTTTATTGTGTTATGTTAGTCACCATACAGTACATCATTAGTTTTTGATGTAGTGTTCGATGATTCATTGTGCATAATACCCAGTGCTCCATGCAATATGTGCCCTTCTTAATACCCATCACTGGGCTAACCCGTCCCACCACTCTCCTCCCTCTAAAACCCTCAGATTGTTTCTCAGAGTCCATAGTCTCTCATGGTTCATCTCCCCCTCCAATTTCCCCCCACCCTTCATCTTTCCCTTTCTTCCCCTAAAGTCCTCCATGCTATTCCTTATGTTCCACAAATAAGTGAAACCATAGGATAATTGACTTTCTCTGCTTGACTTATTTCTCTTAGCATAATCTCCTCCAGTCCCATCCATGTGGATGTAAAAGTTGGGTATTCATCCTTTCTGATGGCTGAGTAATATTTCATTGTATATATGAACCACATCTTTATCCATTCATCTGTTGAAGGGCATCTCGGCTCTTTCCACAGTTTGGCTATTGTGGACATTGCTGCTATGAACATTGGGGTGCATATGGACCTTCTTTTCACTACATCTGTGTCTTTGGGGTAAATACCCAGGAGTGCAATTGGTGGGTCACAGGGAAGCTCTATTTTTAAATTTGTGAGGAACCTCCACACTGTTTT
>NW_027797522.1:0-284 GCF_054177405.1 Leptonychotes weddellii | reverse complement strand
GGGCTGGATATCTGGTTTCTAACGCTGTCCTGTCCTCTGTCCGTGCAGCCTTGTCACGAAGAGTGCAAGATCTGTGTCCCCTCTGCTCCATGGCTGGTGTCACGTCTTTTTTTAAGATTTTATTTATTTAACAGAGAGAGTGTGAGAGAGCACAAGCAGGGGGAGCGGCAGGCAGAGGGAGAGGGACAAGCAGGCTCCCCGCTGAGCAGGGAGCCCAATGGGGGCTCGATCCCAGGACCCTGAGATCATGACCTGAGCCGAAGGCAGACGCTTAACCGACTGGT
>NW_027797521.1:0-284 GCF_054177405.1 Leptonychotes weddellii | reverse complement strand
TGCTTTCTGTGCATCTCTCGAGATGGTAGCATGATTTTTATTCTTCATTTTGTTAACGTGATGGATCACTTGGGTTGATGTGCACGTGTGAACCCTCCTTGCATTCCTGGAACAAATCCCGCTTGATCATAGCATATGATCCTTTCAGCATATTTGTGAACTTGGTTTGCTAGTATTTTGTTGAACATTTTTGCCTCTGTGTTCATCATGGATATTGGCCTGTAATTTTCTTTTCTTGGGGGGTCCTTGTCTGGATTTGGTATCGGGATAATGTTGGCCTCAGG
>NW_027797520.1:0-284 GCF_054177405.1 Leptonychotes weddellii | reverse complement strand
TAAGGTGAAAAACACAATTGTTATAAGTATGCCAAGGTACTACCTAGCCAGCACATAGTGATGGAAATATTTATCTTCATATACGCCTTAAATTGAAATGTATTTTCTAATGAAGTTTTAATTTTAAAATGTGCCCTTATAATTCTTCTTTTAATAGGTTATCTATAATTAGTTTTTTGGATTTTTGTATGTGTGTTTTATTTATTCACTTGAAACAGAGAGAGAGAGAGTGAGAGCATGAGCACGGGGAGAGACAGAGAAGGGAGAAGGAGAATCAGATTCCC
>NW_027797519.1:0-284 GCF_054177405.1 Leptonychotes weddellii | reverse complement strand
CTACTTTCTCATCTGCATTATCTCAGTTTTGGAGTCATTAATGGCAACAAGATACCTTGATCAGGAAAATCCTGGTGTTTTCTATTGAGGTAACTGGCAAAGTGAGGTAACAGACATTCCTTATCTGAAGAAAATACATGCAAATCAGCTTTTGTCTCACCCAGTAGAATAATAAGAAATAGATTAGTTCCCTTCTCTTTGTTTCCACAGCTTTATAACTGTTTACCTACATACAATATAAAGGAGATTACTTTGTGATTACATGGGAAGGCGATTCATGTTAT
>NW_027797518.1:0-284 GCF_054177405.1 Leptonychotes weddellii | reverse complement strand
TGCAAATATCTTCTCCCATTCTGTGGGTTGCCTCTTTGTTTTGTTGACGGTTTCCTTTGCTGTGCAGAAGCTTTTTATCTTGATGAAGTCCCAAAAGTTCATTTTTGCTTTTGTTTCACTAGCCTTTGGAGATGTATCTTAAAAGAAGTTGCTGTGGCCGATGTTGAAGAGGTTACTGCCTATGTTCTCCTCTAGGATTTTGATGGATTCCTGTCCTACATTGAGGTTTTTCATTCATTTTGAGTTTGTATTTGTGTATGGTGTTAGAGAAATGTCGAGTTTCA
>NW_027797517.1:0-284 GCF_054177405.1 Leptonychotes weddellii | reverse complement strand
TGTTGTCTAAAAATGTGTTTGTTCTTTAAGTCAGGTTCCAAAATGTATCTATGATTTCAGTAGTTCTGTCTCATAATTCTCTCTTTTTTTTTTTTTTTTTAAAGATTTTATTTATTTTTTAGAGAGCAAGCGAGAGAGAAACAGCATGAGAGGGGAGAGGGTCAGAGGGAGAAGCAGGCTCCCCGCTGAGCAGGGAGCCCGATGCGGGACTCGATCCCAGGACCCTGGGATCATGACCTGAGCCGAAGGCAGACGCTTAACCATCTGAGCCACCCAGGCGGCCC
>NW_027797516.1:0-284 GCF_054177405.1 Leptonychotes weddellii | reverse complement strand
GAGTCTGCTTCTCCCTCTGACCCTCCTCCCTCTCATGCTCTCTGTATCTCATTCTCTCTGTCTCAAATAAATAAATAAAATCTTTAAAAAAAAAAAAAGTTTACTGTTAATTACATTAACCAAATTACCAGAAACTGTAGGAGTCTTGTGAATATAGTATGCCTATATATAAACAATGTTATTTGATGAGTTTGGGGAAAATAGCATCTCATTTTGTCAGAAATAGACTAATGTCTCTACTGAGGCATAGAATTTTGAAAGATTTGCAGTTATTTCATTGAAGT
>NW_027797515.1:0-284 GCF_054177405.1 Leptonychotes weddellii | reverse complement strand
TTGGATGGAATGTTCTGTGTATGTGTGTTAGGTCCATTTGGTCTATAGTGTTATTCAGGTCCACTATGTCCTTATTAATTTTCTGTGTGGATGTTCTATCCAATGTTGAAAGTGGGGAACTGAAGTCCTCTGCTATTATTATATTGTGTCTATTTCTCCTTTTAGACCTGCTGATATTAGTGATATACACACCAATTTATAATATTAAGATATTCTGAATTTGACTATATATTTCCCCTTACCAGCAAAGTACCCTTTACTTTTTATTTGTTGTTGTTGTTGTT
>NW_027797514.1:0-284 GCF_054177405.1 Leptonychotes weddellii | reverse complement strand
TCCCCGGGCATCCTGGGCAGGCATACTGCATCTCAGGAGGATGGTGATCCCTGGGGAAGCAGCTGGAGCAGTAAGCAAAGGCCCCGCCTGCCCCGATGGGGCCTCGGTCCATGCTTGTCCTGGAGGCAGCCGGGGCCAGTGGGACACCCCCGCCTGCAGGCAGCCCCCGGTGATGGCAGGTGCTATTGCCTTTCTCACCGTGCTACCCTCCCCGGGACCCCCGACTGCAGCGTCCTGCCTTCCCTGTGGCTCGGTGACCTGCCCGGCCTCTGCCCCTGGATGAT
>NW_027797513.1:0-284 GCF_054177405.1 Leptonychotes weddellii | reverse complement strand
TAATGATGTATTGTATGGTGACTAACATAACATAATAAAATTTAAAAAAAAATTTTTTTAAAGTGGCTGGTTCAGCTTGCAAATCAAAAAAAAAAAAAAGATTCTTCTACCATTTAGTGCTTTCTTTACCTTTGCACTAAGCCTCCAAAAGATAATTCTGCTTCTCACTCAACCTTCTTTCCCAAACATGGTAGCTTGGCTAAGACTTCACCTCTGGTTCCACATACCTGCCAAGTCCCTTCATTTTGATTTTCATGTAGCCAGTACTCTGATTAAACCTGTTC
>NW_027797512.1:0-3108 GCF_054177405.1 Leptonychotes weddellii | reverse complement strand
CTCAGTCGTTAAGCGTCTGCCTTCGGCTCAGGTCATGATCCCTCGGTCCTGGGACGGAGCCCCGAGTCGGGCTCTCTGCTCAGCGTGGAGCCTGCTTCTCCCTCTCCCTCTGCTGCTCCCTCTGCTTTGGCTCTATCATGCTCTTTCTCTCTCTCTCTCTAGTAAATACATAAAAATCTTTAAAAAATAAAATAAAATAATAGATGTGTCTCCTCAGGCAAGAGAAACAAAGGCAGGCTTTCCAAGAAGAATGTCAAGGCACACAAAGCAGCTCTCTGTACTTGGGACAGTGATGAAGGAGGTGAAGCTGTCAGTTATTCAAAGACCTTGCAGCTGGCAGCATGTTCTTCCTGGATCTGGTGTCGATCGCAATATTCGTGCATGCACACATTCGCACACATGCACACACTTGTGGCACTATACATAGTGGATAAAAACTGGATACAAGCAAAATGTTCAAAAAGGGACTGAAACAGGTATGGTTTTCACAAACATAATATTGAGATAGACTCCAGACACAAAGGGTAAATTATGTGTGAATCCATTTACAGAAAATTCAAAAACAGGAAAAACTAATTTTGGCATTAGGAAATTGGTTACTGGAAATAGGTAGGTTTTTTTTTGTTTTTTTTTTTTAAATTCTGGGAATGTTTTACACTTTGATTTGGGAGGTGGTTATATTAGTGCATTTACGTTATGAAAATGCATTGAGCTATGTATTTATTTTCATTGTATTTCTTTCTCAACATTTTATTTCAAAGACCTAAAGTAGCTGAAATAATTTTACAATGAACACCAATATGCCCATCACTTCTTTATACCACTAACAGTTTATATATTTAGCTTTTAATTTTAAAAGATACTCTTAAGTCACAATGTCCATGATTTTTGTATTGTCTTTTATAAATTAGGCATACAGTATATTCTTTAAAATTTATTATCAGTTATTACTAAATATTCTCTGGAAACTTTGATGTCAGGAGTGTTTTTTGTTTTTTGTTTTTTTGAGCAATATAATGTGCCTATATATTCATGTATATATTCATATTGAGAATATATATATTAAGAATATATAATGTGGGGCACCTAGGTGGCTCAGTGGGTTAAGTGTCTGCCTTCGGCTCAGGTCATGATCTCAGTGTCTTGAGATTGAGCCCCGCATAGGCTCCCTGCTCAGAGGGGAGTCTGCTTCTTTTTCTCCCTCTGCCACGCCCCCACCCCACTCGTGCTCTCTCTCTCTCTCTCAAATAAATAAATAAAATCTTTAAAGGAAAGAATATATAATGTGTGCATGTATACATATATATATGAATATATATTAGAGATTGTGTGCATACTCAAATACATACGTGGACACAATGTATGCCCATAACTTAAAAGCATATCAATGTATTTTGCAAGCTACCTAACTCACTCACCCAAATATACGCAGATTTTTGAGTCCCAGAATTGTTCTTCATATAACATCCTATATCGGAATGAAATAAAATTATTTCCTGATGACCTAATTTATCAGAATGATACAAAGCTTTGGATAAATAATTCAATTTTTACAGGTGCATTAAAAATGCATTTATGATATGATTTTTATGAGGTGAAAGAAAAAGAATGTCTGAAATAATGGAATATGACTAATCACAAGCATTCTCCCTCAATGATGCCTTATTAAGTCTATTGCAGGATGAGAATTATTATTATATGACTGAAGGACAAATGGTTTAAATTTCTATTTCTATTACCTGGTTCTGTGGAGGAAAGAAGATGTACAAAAAAAAAAAAAAAGAGTATTTGAAAGCTTAATACTTAATAATAGTCAAAGGTTTTTAAAATGATGTGTATGACAGTATTATTTACCCTCTAGGCCTATCGTGAATTTTTCTAAGTTGTTTGTAATAGAATCAAAAGGGAGTTACCAATAATCTCCATAAATAATATAAATAATAAATTCCAGCTTAGTGAATCATGTATCATAGACAAGCACTGACTATAATATATGTATTATCTTATTCTATCCTCTCCATTACCCTATCAGCTTATGTGAACAAAATGCTTTAGTTCAAAGCTTCACAATGCGATTTCCTTTGCTTCAATTGCCACAGACACCCAGCTGTCCAAAACTCTTCAGTTATTTATTTATCCTTTATTTATCTGTATCCCAGCAGAACAAGGTTTTGCTACCACACATCTTGGCTAAGTTTCAGTGATCATGAAAGTCATAATGTAACTTCTTGAGGGATCTGGCTAGTCTAGTTAAAAGGATGCTACTGCGTTTTCAGCAAGTTTTTCAAAACATTTTTAAATTGAAGCTATCATAAACAATTCTGATGATTTACTAAGAGATCAAAAAACAAATTGCAAATTAGACCCAGTGTTTTGTGTTATTCATAGCTGTTTTTTTTTACATGTTTCTAATGACAATAATTGAAAATGCCCCTTCACAACATGTATTAATATGTTTGCTGACCCATGAGAGATCTCATCTGTATAGAAACAAACTAACACATTACAGGCAAAAATACAACTGTGACATGACAAAAAAATAAAACTGTGACATGACAAAAAATAAATTCTTTATGATTTTAATATTATACTTATGTTTTCTGTATTTAATGTTTATTATTTTAAAAATATTGAAAAAATAAACTTATTTTTGGTTAGAGTCTCTAAAAGATGAAAACCTGTGAATTTATAAAACCTCTTTTATAGATAGTGTCTGAGATTGTTTAGAACCAATTATATTTCAAAATGTAAAATGTCTGAGGGATGTATCATATCCAAAATACTGCCATAGTGTTCTTTTTTAAAATTGATCACAGTTTCAAAACTTGAACATTCTTGAAGTCAACTGAACAAATCATTTCCAGCTACCATGCTTAGGAACATGATTATAAATAAATAAATGTGAATAGATAGTTGTTAGAATAGACTTTTTCAAAAAAGTCAACACGAATAGAAGAATTTCACTCAACAAATTGTTACAATACATATATCGTCTCAACCTTATTTCTACCATTTCACTAATTTTATTATAACTGTAAAGATATTGGAGACCAATATATATCATTATATTGAAATGAAAAGCTTGTACAGTTTATTGCTAAAATCTTT